>NC_048570.1:92871813-92959313 GCF_013265735.2 Oncorhynchus mykiss | reverse complement strand
TCGGTTAACGCTGGATCTGATTGGTATTCAGGTGTCAGCTGTCGGTTATCGCTGGATCTGATTGGTATTCAGGTGTCAGCTGTCGGTTATCGCTGGATCTGATTGGTATTCAGCTGTCAGCTGTCGGTTAACGCTGGATCTGATTGGTATTCAGGTGTCAGCTGTCGGTTAACGCTGGATCTGATTGGTATGCAGGTGTCAGCTGTCGGTTAACGCTGGATCTGATTGGTATTCAGGTGTCAGCTGTCGGTTAACGCTGGATCTGATTGGTATTCAGGTGTCAGCTGTCGGTTAACGCTGGATCTGATTGGTATTCAGCTGTCAGCTGTCGGTTAACGCTGGATCTGATTGGTATGCAGGTGTCAGCTGTCGGTTAACGCTGGATCTGATTGGTATTCAGGTGTCAGCTGTCGGTTAACGCTGGATCTGATTGGTATTCAGGTGTCAGCTGTCGGTTAACGCTGGATCTGATTGGTATTCAGGTGTCAGCTGTCGGTTAACGCTGGATCTGATTGGTATTCAGGTGTCAGCTGTCGGTTAACGCTGAATCTGATTGGTATTCAGGTGTCAGCTGTCGGTTAACGCTGGATCTGATTGGTATTCAGGTGTCAGCTGTCGGTTAACGCTGGATCTGATTGGTATTCAGGTGTCAGCTGTCGGTTAACGCTGGATCTGATTGGTATTAGACTAGACTCATGTGGAAATTAATGTAATGCCCTCATTCAATCAGGTGTGTGTGTCATCTCTGAGGATGGGGTTAAACCACAAGGTTAACCCTGCTCTGTGCAGTGTAACTCTACAGTGTCATCTCTGAGGGTGGGGTTAAACCACAAGGTTAACTCTGCTCCGTGCAGTGTAACTCTACAGTGTCATCTCTGAGGGTGGGGTTAAACCACAAGGTTAACCCTGCTCCGTGCAGTGTAACTCTACAGTGTCATCTCTGAGGGTGGGGTTAAACCACAAGGTTAACCCTGCTCCGTGCAGTGTAACTCTACAGTGTCATCTCTGAGGGTGGGGTTAAACCACAAGGTTAACCCTGCTCCGTGCAGTGTAACTCTACAGTGTCATCTCTGAGGGTGGGGTTAAACCACAAGGTTAACCCTGCTCCGTGCAGTGTAACTCTACAGTGTCATCTCTGAGGGTGGGGTTAAACCACAAGGTTAACCCTGCTCCGTGCAGTGTAACTCTACAGTGTCATCTCTGAGGGTGGGGTTAAACCACAAGGTTAACCCTGCTCCGTGCAGTGTAACTCAACAGTGTCATCTCTGAGGGTGGGGTTAAACCACAAGGTTAACCCTGCTCCGTGCAGTGTAACTCTACAATGTCATCTCTGAGGGTGGGGTTAAACCACAAGGTTAACCCTGCTCCGTGCAGTGTAACTCTACAATGTCATCTCTGAGGGTGGGGTTAAACCACAAGGTTAACCCTGCTCCGTGCAGTGTAACTCTACAGTGTCATCTCTGAGGGTGGGGTTAAACCACAAGGTTAACCCTGCTCCGTGCAGTGTAACTCTACAGTGTCATCTCTGAGGGTGGGGTTAAACCACAAGGTTAACCCTGCTCCGTGCAGTGTAACTCTACAGTGTCATCTCTGAGGGTGGGGTTAAACCACAAGGTTAACCCTGCTCCGTGCAGTGTAACTCTACAGTGTCATCTCTGAGGGTGGGGTTAAACCACAAGGTTAACCCTGCTCCGTGCAGTGTAACTCTACAGTGTCATCTCTGAGGGTGGGGTTAAACCACAAGGTTAACCCTGCTCCGTGCAGTGTAACTCTACAGTGTCATCTCTGAGGGTGGGGTTAAACCACAAGGTTAACCCTGCTCTGTGCAGTGTAACTCTACAGTGTCTTCTCTGAGGGTGGGGTTAAACCACAAGGTTAACCCTGCTCCGTGCAGTGTAACTCTACAGTGTCATCTCTGAGGGTGGGGTTAAACCACAAGGTTAACCCTGCTCCGTGCAGTGTAACTCTACAGTGTCATCTCTGAGGATGGGGTTAAACCACAAGGTTAACCCTGCTCCGTGCAGTGTAACTCTACAGTGTCATCTCTGAGGATGGGGTTAAACCACAAGGTTAACCCTGCTCCGTGCAGTGTAACTCTACAGTGTCATCTCTGAGGATGGGGTTAAACCACAAGGTTAACCCTGCTCCGTGCAGTGTAACTCTACAGTGTCATCTCTGAGGGTGGGGTTAAACCACAAGGTTAACCCTGCTCCGTGCAGTGTAACTCTACAGTGTCATCTCTGAGGGTGGGGTTAAACCACAAGGTTAACCCTGCTCCGTGCAGTGTAACTCTACAGTGTCATCTCTGAGGGTGGGGTTAAACCACAAGGTTAACCCTGCTCCGTGCAGTGTAACTCTACAGTGTCATCTCTGAGGGTGGGGTTAAACCACATGGTTAACCCTGCTCCGTGCAGTGTAACTCTACAGTGTCATCTCTGAGGGTGGGGTTAAACCACAAGGTTAACCCTGCTCCGTGCAGTGTAACTCTACAGTGTCATCTCTGAGGGTGGGGTTAAACCACAAGGTTAACCCTGCTCCGTGCAGTGTAACTCTACAGTGTCATCTCTGAGGGTGGGGTTAAACCACAAGGTTAACCCTGCTCCGTGCAGTGTAACTCTACAGTGTCATCTCTGAGGGTGGGGTTAAACCACAAGGTTAACCCTGCTCCGTGCAGTGTAACTCTACAGTGTCATCTCTGAGGGTGGGGTTAAACCACAAGGTTAACCCTGCTCCGTGCAGTGTAACTCTACAGTGTCATCTCTGAGGGTGGGGTTAAACCACAAGATTAACCCTGCTCCGTGCAGTGTAACTCTACAGTGTCATCTCTGAGGGTGGGGTTAAACCACAAGGTTAACCCTGCTCCGTGCAGTGTAACTCTACAGTGTCATCTCTGAGGGTGGGGTTAAACC
Source organism: Oncorhynchus mykiss (assembly GCF_013265735.2). Classification (NCBI taxonomy): domain Eukaryota; kingdom Metazoa; phylum Chordata; class Actinopteri; order Salmoniformes; family Salmonidae; genus Oncorhynchus; species Oncorhynchus mykiss. The sequence continues at coordinate 92,956,404 of NC_048570.1, read as the reverse complement.
ACAAGGTTAACCCTGCTCCGTGCAGTGTAACTCTACAGTGTCTTCTCTGAGGGTGGGGTTAAACCACAAGGTTAACCCTGCTCCGTGCAGTGTAACTCTACAGTGTCATCTCTGAGGGTGGGGTTAAACCACAAGGTTAACCCTGCTCCGTGCAGTGTAACTCTACAGTGTCATCTCTGAGGATGGGGTTAAACCACAAGGTTAACCCTGCTCCGTGCAGTGTAACTCTACAGTGTCATCTCAGAGGGTGGGGTTAAACCACAAGGTTAACCCTGCTCCGTGCAGTGTAACTCTACAGTGTCATCTCTGAGGGTGGGGTTAAACCACAAGGTTAACCCTGCTCCGTGCAGTGTAACTCTACAGTGTCATCTCTGAGGGTGGGGTTAAACCACAAGGTTAACCCTGCTCCGTGCAGTGTAACTCTACAGTGTCATCTCTGAGGGTGGGGTTAAACCACAAGATTAACCCTGCTCCGTGCAGTGTAACTCTACAGTGTCATCTCTGAGGGTGGGGTTAAACCACAAGGTTAACCCTGCTCCGTGCAGTGTAACTCTACAGTGTCTTCTCTGAGGGTGGGGTTAAACCACAAGGTTAACCCTGCTCTGTGCAGTGTAACTCTACAGTTTCATCTCTGAGGGTGGGGTTAAACCACAAGGTTAACCCTGCTCCGTGCAGTGTAACTCTACAGTGTCATCTCTGAGGGTGGGGTTAAACCACAAGGTTAACCCTGCTCCGTGCAGTGTAACTCTACAGTGTCATCTCTGAGGGTGGGGTTAAACCACAAGGTTAACCCTGCTCCGTGCAGTGTAACTCTACAGTGTCATCTCTGAGGATGGGGTTAAACCACAAGGTTAACCCTGCTCCGTGCAGTGTAACTCTACAGTGTCATCTCTGAGGGTGGGGTTAAACCACAAGGTTAACCCTGCTCTGTGCAGTGTAACTCTACAGTGTCATCTCTGAGGGTGGGGTTAAACCACAAGGTTAACCCTGCTCCGTGCAGTGTAACTCTACAGTGTCTTCTCTGAGGGTGGGGTTAAACCACAAGGTTAACCCTGCTCCGTGCAGTGTAACTCTACAGTGTCATCTCTGAGGGTGGGGTTAAACCACAAGGTTAACCCTGCTCCGTGCAGTGTAACTCTACAGTGTCATCTCTGAGGGTGGGGTTAAACCACAAGGTTAACCCTGCTCCGTGCAGTGTAACTCTACAGTGTCATCTCTGGGGGTGGGGTTAAACCACAAGGTTAACCCTGCTCCGTGCAGTGTAACTCTACAGTCCCTGCTCCGTGCAGTGTAACTCTACAGTGTCATCTCTGAGGGTGGGGATAAACCACAAGGTTAACCCTGCTCCGTGCAGTGTAACTCTACAGTGTCATCTCTGAGGGTGGGGTTAAACCACAAGGTTAACCCTGCTCCGTGCAGTGTAACTCTACAGTGTCATCTCTGAGGGTGGGGTTAAACCACAAGGTTAACCCTGCTCCATGCAGTGTAACTCTACAGTGTCTTCTCTGAGGGTGGGGTTAAACCACAAGGTTAACCCTGCTCCGTGCAGTGTAACTCTACAGTGTCTTCTCTGAGGGTGAGGTTAAACCACAAGGTTAACCCTGCTCTGTGCAGTGTAACCCTACAGTGTCATCTCTGAGGGTGGGGTTAAACCACAAGGTTAACCCTGCTCCGTGCAGTGTAACTCTACAGTGTCATCTCTGAGGGTGGGGTTAAACCACAAGGTTAACCCTGCTCTGTGCAGTGTAACTCTACAGTGTCATCTCTGAGGGTGGGGTTAAACCACAAGGTTAACCCTGCTCTGTGCAGTGTAACTCTACAGTGTCATCTCTGAGGGTGGGGTTAAACCACAAGGTTAACCCTGCTCTGTGCAGTGTAACTCTACAGTGTCATCTCTGAGGGTGGGGTTAAACCACAAGGTTAACCCTGCTCTGTGCAGTGTAACTCTACAGTGTCATCTCTGGGGGTGGGGTTAAACCACAAGGTTAACCCTGCTCTGTGCAGTGTAACTCTACAGTGTCATCTCTGAGGGTGGGGTTAAACCCGGGTGGTGCAGCGGTCTAAGACAATGTGTCTGCTATAAACCTTGGGCTCCCGGGTGGGTCAGCGGTCTAAGACACTGTGTCTGCTATAAACCTTGGGCTCCCGGGTGGGTCAGCGGTCTAAGACACTGTGCCTGCTATAAACCATGGGCTCCCGGGTGGGGTCAGCGGTCTAAGACGCTGTGTCTGCTATAAACCTTGGGCTCCCGGGTGGGTCAGCGGTGTAAGACACTGTGTCTGCTATAAACCTTGGGCTCCCGGGTGGGTCAGCGGTCTAAGACACTGTGTCTGCTATAAACCTTGGGCTCGTGGGTGGGTCAGCGGTCTAAGACACTGTGTCTGCTATAAACCTTGGGCTCGCGGGTGAGTCAGCGGTCTAAGACTCTGCATCTCAGTGCGAGGGGCATCACTACAGTTCCCTGGTTGGATTCCAGGCTGCATCACATCCAGCAGTGATTGGGAGTCCCATAGTACGGCGCACGTCCGTGATTGGCCGGTGTAGGCCGTCAATGTAAATAATCATTTTTTTCTGAACTGACTTGCTTAGTTAAATAAAGGTTAAATAAACTAAAATAAAAAATATGTACAGCTAGCATGTTTCCTGTCGGATGATCAACTAGTCTATTTTAACGGTGCTGATACACTAAATACTACTAAAGTAACCAACATGCAGCCAATATTGACCATAACATGATGTGTCCTGAAACTCAATCTACACACAAAAAACATGTCCACTGTAAAACATTAGAAACATTTACACAGAAACCAGTCAGGATAACTGAGGGTTTTCTAAGGGAATATTTATTGGAAATTCAAATGTACATTTAGTTTCACTACACTAACCTGTTGTTTCATATCCCCAATAATAACACAATTCAACAATTAACCTTTACAACGAACTGAAGTTATTGACAACGCTTGAAACATAAGCAAACCAATCACAACACTTATTATTGACACCGCACATTTCACATTTTCTATTATGATGTGATATGTTTATTTAGTTAAAAATAGGTTTTACGATCAAGTGACAAAAACACATTTTCAAGACAGGAAAAAAACGGAAGACCTTATTGTCAACCGAGTTACTGTATTATCAACAAAGTGATTTCAAAAGCGCGATTCTTTCAGCCTCTCAGTAAAAAAAAAAAAATCCATTTACATTTTATCCCCTAACATTTTCAATTTCAAAAATATCCACAAATTAAAGTTGTAAAATAAAAAAAAAACTTCTGGTCTGCAACCAAACCAGTTTTGGAGAGTGCTAATGGGGGTTAAATATATCAGGGCCGAATGCTTGACGAAACTGCGTTGACAAAAATCCCCAAAACCAAAATAATGAACGCTGTGCTAAGTTGAACAGGAACAAATAAATAAAATGGTCGACATACAACTTGATTGGTAATTATTCAGCAACACCTCTCTAGTATGGTAACATTAAAGCATATTTAATATCACTTGATATACAGCATGTTGAAGTGTTATAACTCTCTAAAAGTAATACATCTAAATATATATATATATATTTTTTTTAAATGTAAAAATACTTATTTCCACAAAAGGCACAAAGATCGGGAATGTATTTATGTACAAATGAGGCACAACTTGATGTCTGAATTCAGTGTTAATGTTGAACTCTATACTTTCACATTTTACCTACAAAATACATAGAGTGGGGCTGGCCTAGAGTCAGATCTAATTCCTACAGGAGGTACGTACGCCCCACAAGACCACAGTTAGCTACACAAAATGGAGATGACCATTTACCTGCACCGAGTTACAAATTGCGGGCTGCACACGTTTGCTTATTATTGCTACACAAGTACACCATTTTGCACAGCTAGTTGTAGTTATTGTGTATCAGCTAGTTGTAGTTATTGTGTATTAGCTAGTTGTAGTTATTGTGTATCAGCTAGTTGTAGTTATTGTGTATCAGCTAGTTGTAGTTATTGTTATCATCTAGTTGTAGTTATTGTGTTGTGTATCAGTTAGTTGTAGTTATTGTGTTGTGTATCAGTTAGTTGTAGTTATTGTGTATCTGCTAGTTGTAGTTATTGTGTATTAGCTAATTGTAGTTATTGTGTATCAGCTAGTTGTAGTTATTGTGTATCAGTTAGTTGTAGTTATTGTGTATCTGCTAGTTGTAGTTATTGTGTATCAGCTAGTTGTAGTTATTGTGTATCAGCTAGTTGTAGTTATTGTGTTGTGTATCAGCTAGTTGTAGTTATTGTGTATCAGCTAGTTGTAGTTATTGTGTATTAGCTAGTTGTAGTTATTGTGTATCAGCTAGTTGTAGTTATTGTGTATCAGCTAGTTGTAGTTATTGTGTATTAGCTAGTTGTAGTTATTGTGTATTAGCTAGTTGTAGTTATTGTATATCAGCTAGTTGTAGTTATTGTGTATCAGCTAGTTGTAGTTATTGTGTATCAGCTAGTTGTAGTTATTGTGTTGTGTATCAGCTAGTTGTAGTTATTGTGTATCAGCTAGTTGTAGTTATTGTGTATTAGCTAATTGTAGTTATTGTGTTGTGTATCAGCTAGTTGTAGTTATTGTGTATTAGCTAGTTGTAGTTATTGTGTTGTGTATCAGCTAGTTGTAGTTATTGTGTATCAGCTAGTTGTAGTTATTGTGTATTAGCTAATTGTAGTTATTGTGTATCAGTTAGTTGTAGTTATTGTGTTGTGTATCAGCTAGTTGTAGTTATTGTGTTGTGTATCAGCTAATTGTAGTTATTGTGTATTAGCTAGTTGTAGTTATTGTGTATTAGCTAGTTGTAGTTATTGTGTATCAGCTAGTTGTAGTTATTGTGTTGTGTATCAGCTAGTTGTAGTTATTGTGTATCAGCTAGTTGTAGTTATTGTGTATTAGCTAATTGTAGTTATTGTGTATCAGTTAGTTGTAGTTATTGTGTTGTGTATCAGCTAGTTGTAGTTATTGTGTTGTGTATCAGCTAGTTGTAGTTATTGTGTATTAGCTAGTTGTAGTTATTGTGTATCAGCTAGTTGTAGTTATTGTGTATCAGCTAGTTGTAGTTATTGTGTATTAGCTAGTTGTAGTTATTGTGTATCAGCTAGTTGTAGTTATTGTGTTGTGTATCAGCTAGTTGTAGTTATTGTGTATCAGCTAGTTGTAGTTATTGTGTATTAGCTAATTGTAGTTATTGTGTATCAGTTAGTTGTAGTTATTGTGTTGTGTATCAGCTAGTTGTAGTTATTGTGTATCAGCTAGTTGTAGTTATTGTGTATTAGCTAGTTGTAGTTATTGTGTATCAGCTAGTTGTAGTTATTGTGTATCAGCTAGTTGTAGTTATTGTGTATTAGCTAGTTGTAGTTATTGTGTATTAGCTAGTTGTAGTTATTGTGTATCAGCTAGTTGTAGTTATTGTGTATCAGCTAGTTGTAGTTATTGTGTATCAGCTAGTTGTAGTTATTGTGTATCAGCTAGTTGTAGTTATTGTGTATCAGCTAGTTGTAGTTATTGTGTATTAGCTAGTTGTAGTTATTGTGTATCAGCTAGTTGTAGTTATTGTGTATCAGCTAGTTGTAGTTATTGTGTATTAGCTAGTTGTAGTTATTGTGTATCAGCTAGTTGTAGTTATTGTGTATCAGCTAGTTGTAGTTATTGTGTATCAGCTAGTTGTAGTTATTGTGTTGTGTATCAGCTAGTTGTAGTTATTGTGTATCAGCTAGTTGTAGTTATTGTGTTGTGTATCAGCTAGTTGTAGTTATTGTGTATCAGCTAGTTGTAGTTATTGTGTATTAGCTAGTTGTAGTTATTGTGTATCAGCTAGTTGTAGTTATTGTGTATTAGCTAGTTGTAGTTATTGTGTATTAGCTAGTTGTAGTTATTGTGTATCAGCTAGTTGTAGTTATTGTGTATTAGCTAGTTGTAGTTATTGTGTATCAGCTAGTTGTAGTTATTGTGTTGTGTATCAGCTAGTTGTAGTTATTGTGTATCAGCTAGTTGTAGTTATTGTGTATCAGCTAGTTGTAGTTATTGTGTATTAGCTAGTTGTAGTTATTGTGTATCAGCTAGTTGTAGTTATTGTGTATTAGCTAGTTGTAGTTATTGTGTATTAGCTAGTTGTAGTTATTGTGTATCAGCTAGTTGTAGTTATTGTGTATTAGCTAGTTGTAGTTATTGTGTATCAGCTAGTTGTAGTTATTGTGTTGTGTATCAGCTAGTTGTAGTTATTGTGTATCAGCTAGTTGTAGTTGTTGTGTATCAGCTAGTTGTAGTTATTGTGTTGTGTATCAGCTAGTTGTAGTTATTGTGTTGTGTATCAGCTAGTTGTAGTGATTGTGTATCAGCTAGTTATTGTGTTGTGTATCAGCTAGTTGTAGTTATTGTGTATCCAAAATTGTATCCGCTAAACACCAGTCTCAACATCAACAGTGAAGAGGCGACTCCAGGATGCTGGCCTTCTAGGCAGAGTTCCTCTGTCCAGTGTCTGTGTTCTTTTTCCCATCTTAATCTTTTATTTTTATTGGCCAGTCTGAGATATGGCTTTTTCTTTGCAACTCTGCCTAGAAGGCCGCCTCTTCACTGTTGACGTTGAGACTGGTGTTTTGCAGGTACTTTTTAACGAAGCTGCCAGTTGAGGACTTGTGAGGTGTCTGTTTCTCAAACTAGACACCATAACGTACTTGTCCTCTTGCTCAGTTGTGCACCGGGGCCTCCCACTCCTCTTTCTATTCTGGTTAGTTTGCGCTGTTCTGGGAAGGGAGTAGTACACAGCTAGTACTGTACTAACATAGTTGCAAAGGGGTTTTCTAATGATCAATTAGCCTTTTAAAAGGATACATTTGTATTAGCTAACACAACGTGCCATTGGAACACAGAGTGATGGTTGCTGATATTGGGCCTCTGTACACCTATGTAGATATTCCATAAAAAAATCAGCCTTTTCCAGCTACAATAGTCATTTACAACATTAACAATTTCTACACTGTATTTCTTATCAATTTGATGTTATTTTAATGGACAACAAATTATGCTCTTATTTAAAAAACAAGGACATTTCTAAGTGACCTCAAACTTTTGAACGGTAGTGTATGTGTAGTACAATACACTTTGGAGTTGAATATAGCTACAGTACTAAAGCTGTGTATTCTTAGTGTCAAAGAAAACACACTCAAATTATGTTTCAAATTCTTGTGGCTTTTTTGTGGACTTGACCACACCTCTGAAAGAGCTACCAATTTTTTACCTTTATTTAACAAATTCTTATTTTAAATGACAGCCTAGGAACAGTGGGTTAACTGGCCTAGGAACAGTGGGTTAACTGCCTTGTTCAGGGGCAGAACAACAGATTTGTACCTTGTCAGCTCGGGGGTTTGAGCTTGCAACCTTCCGGTTACTAGTCCAACGCTCTAACCACTAGACTAAGCTGCCGCCCCATATGAGGTACGTGAAGAGTAACAAACTGTGAAATACACCATTTCCAACCCGAAACTGACCCGACAGCTCCGGATACACAACGTGATCTGACATCTAGCCTGACTCTCAGAGATAGAAATGCAGAATTTAAATAAAGAGAAATCAACAACAACATATCAACATGACATGTAACGGGGCCTTTTTTGGTTCGGTAGGATGACAGCCACTCATAGCTTCCTCCTCCTCTCAGCCTGTATAGATGCTGTGCTGTGTCCATATAAATCCCTACCCACCTTCAACTGCCCCAAAGCCCCCAAAGCCGCTAAACCATGCTCTGCTATACCCAACCTTCTGTTGTCCCTCTGACATACAAGAGTAGTGTCTCTGCAGTGTGTGTGTGTGTGTGTGTGTGTGTGTGTGTGTGTGTGTGTGTGTGTGTGTGTGTGTGTGTGTGTGTGTGTGTGTGTGTGTGTGTGTGTGTGTGTGTGTGTGTGTGTGTGTGTGTGTGTGTGTGTGTATGTATGTGGTTGTGTGTGTGTGTGTATGTGGTTGTGCGTGTGTGTGTGTGCATATACTTAATGTGTGTACACCTGTAGTGAATAACGGTCATGTGTGCATACGTGTTTATACGTGTGCATACATGTGTGTGTGTCTTTGTGGCCACTAAGACCACTGGCAGGAGCAGTCGGTGGGTTCCTGTATCGAGTAGTTGACCCACGTGGAGTTGCCACTGCAGTAGAGCTGCACGGAGCGTCTCTGCAGCCCCATCTCACGGCAGCACTTACAGAACCTGGCGTACGTGTTGATGTTGTAGTTGTAAATACTGGCCGACGGACACTTCCCGTCACATGACACTATGTTGACCTGGAGGGAAAAAAAAACAACAACAAAAAATGTAACAAGGTGGATGTAATGCTAAATGTGAATATCCTAATCCTGCCGACTACGCCAAATATAGCATTAAGGACAGTTTGTAGCTGATCCACGCCATATAAAATGACCTTACCTCTTTAATCCAGGTGGTGAAGATGGGCTATGAATTATCCTTAATGCGACATAAAGATTAGCTTTTTTTGCGTTTTCTTTTTTTAAGACATCATGATAAAAGCCGTTATCGTGATGAAGATATTGCTCAACTATCGTGGCACAATAATCCATGATGGACTTGACCCTCCTACTCATCCAGAAACAAATTCCCCAGACGTGGTGCTATTCCTACATTTTGATGTGACATTTATATACCCAGGTCAGAATCAATTAAGACAAAAAAAACAAACGTACCGGTCTGTTACTGCGACAGTCGTTCTTCCGTATCGTCATCCTTACTGTCACCTTCTGACAGGACTTCCCATCTTCTTTACCTGCGGGGTTCACAAATACAATGACCACACATCACATCAGTCTGGATCTGGTTCTGACCACACATCCCATCAGTCTGGATCTGGTTCTGACCACACATCCCATCAGTCTGGATCTGGTTCTGACCACACATCACATCAGTCTGGATCTGGTTCTGATCACACATCCCATCAGTCTGGATCTGGTTCTGACCACACATCCCATCAGTCTGGATCTGGTTCTGACCACACATCCCATCAGTCTTATTATGGTTCTGACCACACATCACATCAGTCTTAATATGGTTCTGCCCACACATCCCATCAGTCTGGATCTGGTTCTGACCACACATCCCATCAGTCTGGATCTGGTTCTGACCACACATCTCATCAGTCTGGATCTGGTTCTGACCACACATCCCATCAGTCTTAATCTGGTTCTGACCACACATCCCATCAGTCTGGATCTGGTTCTGACCACACATCCCATCAGTCTGGATCTGGTTCTGATCACACATCCCGTCAGTCTTAATCTGGTTCTGACCAAAGATCTCATCAGTCTGGATCTGGTTCTGACCACACATCCCATCAGTCTGGATCTGGTTCTGACCACACATATCATCAGTCTGGATCTGGTTCTGATCACACATCCCGTCAGTCTTAATCTGGTTCTGACCAAAGATCTCATCAGTCTGGATCTGGTTCTGACCACACATCACATCAGTCTTAATATGGTTCTGACCACACATCCCGTCAGTCTCAATCTGGTTCTGACCACACATCCTGTCAGTCTGGATCTGGTTTTGACCACACATCCCGTCAGTCTGGATCTGGTTCTGACCACACATCACATCAGTCTTAATATGGTTCTGACCACACATCCCGTCAGTCTTAATCTGGTTCTGACCAAAGATCTCATCAGTCTGGATCTGGTTCTGACCACACATCACATCAGTCTTAATATGGTTCTGACCACACATCCCGTCAGTCTCAATCTGGTTCTGACCACACATCCTGTCAGTCTGGATCTGGTTTTGACCACACATCCCGTCAGTCTGGATCTGGTTCTGACCACACATCACATCAGTCTTAATATGGTTCTGACCACACATCCCGTCAGTCTGGATCTGGTTCTGACCACACATCCCGTCAGTCTTAATATGGTTCTGACCACACATCCCATCAGTCTGGATCTGGTTCTGACCACACATATCATCAGTCTGGATCTGGTTCTGATCACACATCCCGTCAGTCTTAATCTGGTTCTGACCAAAGATCTCATCAGTCTGGATCTGGTTCTGACCACACATCACATCAGTCTTAATATGGTTCTGACCACACATCCCATCAGTCTGGATCTGGTTCTGACCACACATCCCATAAGTCTTAATATGGTTCTGACCACACATTCCGTCAGTCTCAATCTGGTTCTGACCACACATCCTGTCAGTCTGGATCTGGTTTTGACCACACATCCCGTCAGTCTGGATCTGGTTCTGACCACACATCACATCAGTCTTAATATGGTTCTGACCACACATCCCGTCAGTCTGGATCTGGTTCTGACCACACATCCCGTCAGTCTTAATATGGTTCTGACCACACATCCCATCAGTCTGGATCTGGTTCTGACCACACATCCCATCAGTCTGGATCTGGTTCTGACCACACATCACATCAGTCTTAATATGGTTCTGACCACACATTCCGTCAGTCTGGATCTGGTTCTGACCACACATCACATCAGTCTTAATATGGTTCTGACCACACATCTCATCAGTCTGGATCTGGTTCTGACCACACATCCCATCAGTCTGGATCTGGTTCTGACCACACATCCCATCAGTCTTAATCTGGTTCTGACCACACATCCCATCAGTCTTAATCTGGTTCTGACCACACATCACATCAGTCTTAATATGGTTCTGACCACACATCCCGTCAGTCTTAATCTGGTTCTGACCACACATCTCATCAGTCTGGATCTGGTTCTGACCACACATCCTGTCAGTCTTAATCTGGTTCTGACCACAGATCCCGTCAGTCTGGATCTTGTTCTGACCACACATCACATCAGTCTGGATCTGATTCTGACCACACATCCCGTCAGTCTGGATCTGGTTCTGACCACACATCCCGTCAGTCTGGATCTGGTTCTGACCACACATCACATCAGTCTGGATCTGGTTCTGACCACACATCCCGTCAGTCTTAATCTGGTTCTGACCACACATCCCATCAGTCTGGATCTGGTTCTGACAACACATCCCATCAGTCTGGATCTGGTTCTGACCACACATCCCATCAGTCTGGATCTGGTTCTGACCACACATCCCATCAGTCTGGATCTGGTTCTGAAGAATAACCATTAGACCAGAACTCTGATCTGCCGGCCGTATAGAAACAAAGTCTGGATCTGGTTCTGACCACACATCCCGTCAGTCTGGATCTGGTTCTGACCACACATCACATCAGTCTGGATCTGGTTCTGACCACACATCCCGTCAGTCTTAATCTGGTTCTGACCACACATCCCATCAGTCTGGATCTGGTTCTGACAACACATCCCATCAGTCTGGATCTGGTTCTGACCACACATCCCATCAGTCTGGATCTGGTTCTGACCACACATCCCATCAGTCTGGATCTGGTTCTGAAGAATAACCATTAGACCAGAACTCTGATCTGCCGGCCGTATAGAAACAAAGTAGAAACCACGAAGGAATACATGAACAGAGAGAGACAGAGGGAGTAGAAACCATGAAGGAACACATGAACAGAGAGAGACAAAGGGAGTAGAAACCATGAAGGAATACATGAACAGAGAGAGACAAAGGGAGTAGAAACCATGAAGGAATACATGAACAGAGAGAGACAGATGGAGTAGAAATCATGAAGGAATACATGAACAGAGAGAGACAGAGGAAGTAGAAATCATGAAGGAATACATGAACAGAGAGAAACAGAGGAAGTAGAAATCATGAAGGAATACATGAACAGAGAGAGACAGAGGAAGCAGAAACAGTACAACTGTTGTCATGCTGTCAGAATGTAAATGGTACATAAAGACACAAGGTTTTTGTTAGCGACAATACCCCACGACGGCAATATTGATTTTAACGTGAAATGGTTTAGGGAGGCCAGAAATATGTCATACTTGAATATCAATTGTATGAGAGGTCTGCGATGCGTAAGCCTATTGGTTTAATCCTCTGTGTAGGCGGGGCGTCAGTGTAAAAAAACAACAACATGTTAATTAACCAATGTGTAATTCCATCACAGAATTCTTTCCCCCACGTAGCTGCCTAGTTAATCGACTAAAATGCGTTACTGAGAATTCTATGTGACAATAACACATAACTACCCTATGTACCTATTCACAAGGGTCTACTTTCAACCACTTCAAGCAGAAGACATCATGTTGACAATCTAATGGTGTTAAGACTTTCATTTATGTGTATGTCATAATATCTTTTTTTGCAATAGTTTATGACAAAAAACAACAACAAAAAGAAAGCTTGACAAATGACACATCCCTGTTACAATGCATGGAGCTAATATAATATCTAACATTTATCGCCTAGTAACACGGATGTGTCCGTTGTCGCAAGAGTGAAAAGCCCACTATAACCTCTAATAAAAGTAGGTTTCAGAAACAGAACAGATACCCTTTCACCAGAATGCATCTAGTACTTGTTAGCAGGTGATGTTATTGTTTGGATAATATGGCATAAAATATTTCAGTGCTACTGCACGTCATCTTTCAGGAAGACTAGGATGGGGGGAAACTATTTGATTTACCTTTATTTAACTAGTTAAGAACAAATTCTTGTTTTCAATGACGGCCTAGGAACAGTGGGTTAACTGCCTTGTTCAAGGGGCAGAACGACAGATTTGTACCTTGTCAGCTCGGGGGTTTGAACTTGCAACCTTCCGGTTACTAGTCCACCGCTCTAACCACTAGGCTACCCTGTCGCCCCACTATGGGAAGTATTACATAAAGAGGAGCACACAATAATTTTTATAAATGGATACAAATTATACCATATTAGCCAAAACATTAGCGACAGTACAAACCCCCAGAACACCCGTGTTCAGCAGTACTAAAAGACGCCCTACTACAGTTCAAGGCACCATGCAGACATCTAAACGACTGCAGACTACTTGGCCACTACCAACAGTACATTGTTGGCGATCAACAATGCACTGCCCCCAACAGTGCAAAATGGGGAAAGATTTAGCTGTGTCATGTGATCCGCAGAGGACAATTGGAGGAAAAATGGTAACAAAATAGTGGATGACAACAACAAAAAATGACACAAAATAAAAAAACGTTTTTTTTTAAGAGTCTGTTTTGACTTGTCCTGTACTGTAATTGTTTCTGTAAAAAAAAAAGGGAGTACATTGTTGGATATCAACAATGGTGCTGGCAAGCCTTGTTGTCTCATTGAGATCTGTATCAGTGACGGGTACCTCGTTCACAGTTTGTGTTAACTGTGGGTGTCAGGGGACTAACAGGGAAGGGGAAGAGAGAATATCCGGTACCTGGTGGGATTGGTACACGATGGTCAGATTGCACACGAACACAAAAAAGGAAGAAAAGTAACCCAACTCTATCTATCTAGTTCTATATGCTTTTCAATGAAGTTACCGTAAATACCGTAGTAGCATTTCTATTTACAATATTGGGGGGTGTTAAAACTGTTGTTTTACATTTGTCATTGGTGTGTGAACCAATTCATGTATGGATGTTGAGTCCCTCTGAACACGCCAAGTGTGGCCTTTGGCAGTCATAGTAACATGGATGTCAGATTAGATTATTTTGCTTGTAAAGTGAATGACGGTTATTTTCACTGAAAAGCATCTATTCCTATTACTGTTAATAGACCCTTTGGGGGGGGACATAGTAGGAGCCACAACATCATATTGCTGTGGGTATTGCCTAAAACAGTAGGTAGTTTCCTGCAAATGGGGGGGAAACTAAATATTTGAAGCATAAGCAGAGTGTGAAAATGTCTGATTGAAGTGGTGAGGTCATAAACTGGAGGACAAACATATACTGGGAAACACACGTTATCCGACAAACAGGTAGCACAGATTAACTTCAGTAGAAGCAGGTGGGGAGAGACTAAACATGGGCATACAGGAAGAGACTAAATATGGGCATACAGGAAGAGACTAAATATGGGCATACAGGAAGAGACTAAATATGGGCATACAGGAAGAGACTAAACATGGGCATACAGGAAGAGACTAAACATGGGCATACAGGAAGAGACTAAACATGGGCATACAGGGAGAGACTAAATATGGGCATACAGGGAGAGACTTAATATGGGCATACAGGAAGAGACTAAATATGGGCATACAGGGAGAGACTTAATATGGGCATACAGGAAGAGACTAAACATGGGCATACAGGGAGAGACTAAACATGGGCATTCAGGAAGAGACTAAACATGGGCATACAGGGAGAGACTAAACATGGGCATACAGGAAGAGACTAAACATGGGCATAAAGGAAGAGACTTAATATGGGCATACAGGGAGAGACTAAACATGGGCATACAGGAAGAGACTTAATATGGGCATAAAGGGAGAGACTAAACATGGGCATAGAGGGAGAGGCTAAATATGGGCATACAGGAAAATACTAAATATGGGCGTACAGGAAGCTACAGAAACCATAGCTGGACAGGTAGTCTTTCTCTTTACTCACATGTCTTGCAGCATCCATCCATGTAACTTACAATGGTTCCACCAATCTAGAGTGGAGACAACAGTCACATCTCAGGGGTTAAAGGTCAACTAAAATAACCTCATAGAGAGGTAGTAGTGTTACAAAGACTGACCAAAGCGTGTGTGTGTGTGTGTCTGTGTCTGTGTGTGTGTGTGTGTGTGTGTGTGTGTGTGTGTGTGTGTGTGTGTGTGTGTGTGTGTGTGTGTGTGTGTGTGTGTGTGTGTGTGTGTGTGTGTGTGTTAACCATACCTTCATACACTCTGTCTGGTTGAAAGGTGGACAGCTGAATGAGTAGGAGACCAGGGTCGGGCCTGACAGTGTGTCGGTACAATCATACTTCATACAGTCTGACACCCACGACTTCCCAGGCTGAAACATCAATACAATTATCCAGATCAATACAATATTACTTTACCTTGATGACCTGCAGTGTTGTTAACCTGAGGGGACCTGGCCTATCGGAGGGTAGTACCAGGATTAGATAACCTGGGGGGACCTGGCCTATCAGAGGGTAGTACCAGGATTAGATAAACTGGGGGTACCTGGCCTATCAGAGGGTAGTACCAGGACTGATTAGATAACCTGGGGGTACCTGGCCTATCAGAGGGTAGTATCAGGACTGATTAGATAACCTGGGGGTACCTGGCCTGTCCAGAGGGTAGTACCAGGACTGATTAGATAACCTGGGGGTACCTGGCCCATCAGAGGGTAGTACCAGGACTGATTAGATAACCTGGGGGTACCTGGCCTATCAGAGGGTAGTATCAGGACTGATTAGATAACCTGGGGGTACCTGGCCTGTCCAGAGGGTAGTACCAGGACTGATTAGATAACCTGGGGGTACCTGGCCTGTCCAGAGGGTGAACCTTTTCTGTACTGTACCTTGTAGAGGAGTGTAGTACCGTTGTCATTGTGGTAGAGACAGGAGATGTTCCTGCAGACACCACAGCACATCATCTGGTCTTTGGGAGGGATGTATATCTGGTTCTAAAAGATAGTACAGGCCTACGGTAACATATACATTCATATATACTGTAGTAATAGTTATAGTACCTGTATTTTATATATATATATATTCATATGTACTGTAGTAATAATTATAGTACCTGTATTTTATATATATATATATATTCATATGTACTGTAGTAATAATTATAGTACCTGTATTTTATATATATATATATATTCATATGTACTGTAGTAATAATTATAGTATCTGTATTTTATATATATATATATATTCATATGTACTGTAGTAATAATTATAGTACCTGTATTTTATATATATATATATATATTCATATGTACTGTAGTAATAATTATAGTACCTGTATTTTATATATATATATATATTCATATGTACTGTAGTAATAATTATAGTACCTGTATTTTATATATATATATATATTCATATGTACTGTAGTAATAATTATAGTATCTGTATTTTATATATATATATATATTCATATGTACTGTAGTAATAATTATAGTACCTGTATTTTATATATATATATATATTCATATGTACTGTAGTAATAATTATAGTACCTGTATTTTATATATATATATATATTCATATGTACTGTAGTAATAATTATAGTATCTGTATTTTATGAATATATTCATATCTACTGTAGTAATAGTTATAGTACCTGTATTTTATGTATTTATTCATATCTACTGTAGTAATAGTTATAGTACCTGTATTTTATGTATTTATTCATATCTACTGTAGTAATAGTTATAGTACCTGTATTCTATGTATTTATTCATATCTACTGTAGTAATAGTTATAGTACCTGTATTTTATATATATATTCATATATACTGTAGTAATAGTTATAGTACCTGTATTTTATGTATTTATTCATATCTACTGTAGTAATAATTATAGTACCTGTATTTTATGAATATATTCATATCTACTGTAGTAATAATTATAGTATCTGTATTTTATATATATATATATATATTCATATGTACTGTAGTAATAATTATAGTACCTGTATTTTATATATATATATATATTCATATGTACTGTAGTAATAATTATAGTACCTGTATTTTATATATATATATATATTCATATGTACTGTAGTAATAATTATAGTACCTGTATTTTATATATATATATATATTCATATCTACTGTAGTAATAATTATAGTATCTGTATTTTATGAATATATTCATATCTACTGTAGTAATAATTATAGTATCTGTATTTTATATATATATATATATTCATATGTACTGTAGTAATAATTATAGTACCTGTATTTTATATATATATATATATATTCATATGTACTGTAGTAATAATTATAGTACCTGTATTTTATATATATATATATATTCATATCTACTGTAGTAATAATTATAGTACCTGTATTTTATATATATATATATATTCATATCTACTGTAGTAATAGTTATAGTACCTGTATTTTATATATATATATATATTCATATCTACTGTAGTAATAGTTATAGTACCTGTATTTTATGAATATATTCATATCTACTGTAGTAATAGTTATAGTACCTGTATTTTATATATATATATATATATTCATATGTACTGTAGTAATAATTATAGTACCTGTATTTTATATATATATATATATATTCATATGTACTGTAGTAATAGTTATAGTACCTGTATTTTATGAATATATTCATATCTATGGTAGTAATAGTACCTGTATTATACATCATACAGTATATGATTTTTTTTTTAGATTCCGTCTCTCACAGTTGAAGTGTACCTTTGATAAAAATTACAGACCTCTACATGCTTTGTAAGTAGGAAAACCTGCAAAATCGGCAGTGTATCAAATACATGTTCTCCCCACTGTATATATATATATGTGTGTGTAAATATATATATATATAAACTCAGCAACCAAAAAAAACATCCTCTCACTGTCAACTGCATTTATTTTCAGCAAACTTAGCATATGTAAATATTTGTATGAACATAACAAGATTCAACAACTGAGACATAAACTGAACAAGTTCCACAGACATGTGACTAACATAAATAGAATAATATGTCCCTGAACAAAGGGGGGGTCAAAATCTAAAGTAACAGTCAGTATCTGGTGTGGCCACCAGCTGCATTAAGTACTGCAGTGCATCTCCTCCTCATGAACTGCATCAGATTTGCCAGTTCTTGCTCGCTCTTCCACCAAGACACCTGCAAGTTCCCGGACATTTCTGGAGGGAATGGCCCTAGCCCTCAACCTCCAATCCAACAGGTCCCAGATGTGCTCAATTGAGATCCGGGCTCTTCGCTAGCCATGGCAGAACACTGACATTCTTGTCTTGCAGGAAATCACGCACAGAATAAGCAGTATGGCTGGTGGCATTGTCATGCTTGAGGGTCATGTCAGGGTGAGCCTGCAGGAAGGGTACCACATGAGGGAGGATGATGGGTTCCCTGTAACCCACAGCGTTGAGATTGCCTGCAATGACAACAAGCTCAGTCCGATGATGCTGTGACCCACCGCCCCAGACCATGACGGACCCTCCACCTCCAAATCGATTCCACTCCAGAGTACAGGCCTCGGTGTAACGCTCATTCCGTCGACGATAAATGCGAGTCCGACCATCACCCCTGGTGAGACAAAACCGCGACTCGTTAGTGAAGAGCACTTTTTGCCAGTCCTGTCTGGTCCAACGACATTGGGTTTGTGCCCATAGGCGACTTTGCTGCCGGTGATGTCTGGTGAAGACCTGCCTTACAAAAGGCCCACAAGCCCTCAGTCCAGCCTCTCTCAGCCTATTGCGGACAGTCTGAGCACTGATGGAGGGATTGTGCATTCCTGGTGTAACTTGGGCAGTTGTTGTTGCCATCCTGTACCTGTCCCGCAGGTGTGATGTTCGGATGTACCGATCCTGTGCAGGTGTTGTTACACGTGGTCTGCCACTGTGAGGATGATCAGTTGTCCGTCCTGTCTCCCTGTAGTGCTGTTGTAGGCGTCTCACAGTACAACATTGCAATTTATGGCCACATCTGCAGTCCTCATGCCTCCTTACAGCATACCTAAGACACGTTCACGCAGATGAGCAGGAACCCAGGGCATCTTTCTTTTGGTGTTTTTCAGAGTCAGTAGAAAGGCCTCTTTAGTGTCCTAAGTTTTCATAACTAAAACCTTAATTGCCTACCGTCTGTAAGCTGTTAGTGTCTTAACGACCGTTCCACAGGTGCATGTTCATTCATTGTTTATGGTTCATTGAACAACCAGGGGAAACGGTGTTTAAACCCTTTACAATGAAGATCTGTGAAGTTATTTGGATTTTTACGAATTATGTTTGAAAGACAGGGTCCTGAAAAAAGGATGTTTATTTTTTTCCTGAGTTGATATATTCATATATACTGTAGTAAGAGTAACAGTACCTGTATTAACAATACTAGCAGTACGCTACTGCTGAATAGGGACAGCAGTAGTAGCATTTGTAGCGGTTGAGATATCAGACATTAGCATTAGGCTACTGCTGAATAGGGACAGCAATAGTAGCATTTGTAGCGGTTGAGATATCAGACATTAGCATTAGGCTACTGCTGAATAGGGACAGCAATAGTAGCATTTGTAGCGGTAGAGATATCAGACACTAGCAGTAGGCTAGTAGTACTGAATAGAGACAGCGGTAGTAGCATTTGTAGCGGTTGAGATATCAGACACTAGCAGTAGGCTAGGAGTACTGAATAGGGACAGCAATAGTAGCATTTGTAGCAGTTGATGTATCAGACGCTAGCAGTAGGCTACTGCTGAATAGGGACAGCAATAGTAGCATTTGTAGCAGTTGAGGTATCAGACATTAACATCCTGAGGCTAACTGACTAACCGGTTGGCACTGAGCAGAGCAGTTGGTGGTGTCGGTGCGGAGGAGGTGGAAGCCCGTGGTGGGATCCAGACTGTGGCTACACTGGGTGGTGAGACACACCCCCTCCTGACTGTGATCCACGAGGGTCTGTCCCGGATGCATAACACCCCGCTCCCCGTCCACACACACCGCCTCACGCACTGTAAGAGGGGTACAGACAAACACAGGCACAGACACGCATGAACACATGAACACACATTAACTGAAAATGTACTGTACATGATAATATATATATATAATATGAAATATGAAATGATTGTATAATGGAAAAGGTTTGTTACTGTCTAATGATACCCGAGCACTTACCACAGTTAAATCTCTTACAGGAACACTGGTTAGTTGGGTCTGCTAGGAAAGCCCTGTCCACCTGCATGGTCTCTCCCTATTCAGAAGACAACACGTCAGCCAGCGAACAGCACAGCTATACAGCACTAACAAACACTGGGATAACACGTCCACATCCATTACAGGGACACATCCATTACAGAGAAAACACGAACACATCCACTACAGAGATAACACAAACACATCCTCTACAGAGATAACACGAACACATCCACTACAGAGATAACACGAACACATCCATTACAGGGACACATCCACTACAGAGATAACACGAACACATCCACTACAGAGATAACACGCACACATCCATTACAGGGACACATCCATTACAGAGATAACACGAACACATCTATTACAGAGATAACACAAACACATCCATTACAGGGACACATCCATTACAGAGATAACACGAGCACATCCATTACAGAGATAACACGAACACATCCACTACAGAGATAACACGAACACATCCATTACAGAGATAACACGAACACATCCATTACAGAGATAACACGAACACATCCACTACAGAGACACATCCACTACAGAGATAACACGAACACATCCATTACAGAGATAACACGAACACATCCACTACAGAGACACATCCACTACAGAGATAACACGAACACATCCATTACAGAGACACATCCACTACAGGGATAACACGAACACATCCATTACAGAGACACATCCACTACAGAGATAACACGAACACATCCACTACAGAGACACATCCACTACAGGGATAACACGAACACATCCAGTACAGAGATAACACGAACACATCCACTACAGGGATAACACGAACACATCCATTACAGAGATAACACGAACACATCCACTACAGAGATAACACGAACACATCCACTACAGAGATAACACGAACACATCCATTACAGAGATAACACGAACACATCCACTACAGAGATAACACGAACACATCCACTACAGAGACACATCCACTACAGAGACACATCCACTACAGGGATAACACGAACACATCCATTACAGAGACACATCCACTACAGAGATAACACGAACACATCCACTACAGAGACACATCCACTACAGGGATAACACGAACACATCCAGTACAGAGATAACACGAACACATCCATTACAGAGATAACACGAACACATCCACTACAGAGATAACACGAACACATCCATTACAGAGATAACACGAACACATCCACTACAGAGATAACACGAACACATCCACTACAGAGATAACACGAACACATCCACTACAGAGATAACACGAACACATCCATTACAGAGACACATCCACTACAGAGATAACACGAACACATCCACTACAGAGACACATCCACTACAGGGATAACACGAACACATCCAGTACAGAGATAACACGAACACATCCACTACAGGGATAACACGAACACATCCATTACAGAGATAACACGAACACATCCACTACAGAGATAACACGAACACATCCACTACAGAGATAACACGAACACATCCACTACAGAGATAACAAGAACACATCCACTACAGAGATAACAAGAACACATCCACTACAGAGATAACATGATCACATCCATTACATCCTTTACAGAGATAACACGAGCACATCCACTACAGAGATAACACGAACACGTCCACTACAGAGATAACACGAACACATCCATTACAGGGACACATCCACTACAGAGATAAAATGATCACATCCACTACAGAGATAACATGAACACATCCATTACAGAGATAACACGAGCACATCCATTATCATGTGGAATCATACAGAAACCTACCAGAACACATTTTGGCTTCGACAGTTTGTCACACGCACATTCTGGAAAAACATAGGGAAACAAAAAAATAACATTTTCAATTTGTGGTTTTTGGGTGGGGGGGGTTGAATAAACTACATGAGAGTTAGACTGATTAAACTGGAGGCTAACAGGTTGCTACGTGATGGAGGAGGACACACGTTCCCCCATCATTACGTGATGGTGTAAGAAGCTACTTTACCGCAGGTGTGCAGGGGACAGCAGTGGTCTGGAGGGGACACGGTGACAGCAGACATCCCCAAGGGACATGACAACTCAGCACACCGGTACGGCTCACACACTGCACACACACACACAGGAATCAGAGACACTGTGAGTGTGCGTGTGTGTGTGTGTGTGTGTGTGTGTGTGTGTGTGTGTGTGTGTGTGTGTGTGTGTGTGTGTGTGTGTGTGTGTGTGTGTGTGTGTGTGTTGTACTCACCACAGTGGTAGACAGGACAGCAGAGGTCTGTACTGTTGGCGTCCACCGTCAACACCTCTCCATCCTGGCAGTTTGGAACCACCTCCAAACAGGAACCACACACTGGAGAGAGGAGACACATCAACACACTGGAGAAAGGAGACACATCAACACACTGGAGAAAGGAGACACATCAACACACTGGAGAAAGGAGACACATCAACACACTGGAGAAAGGAGACACATCAACACACTGGAGAAAGGAGACACATCATCACACTGGAGAAAGGAGACACATCAACACACTGGAGAAAGGAGACGAATCAACACACTGGAGAAAGGAGACACATCAACACACTGGAGAAAGGAGACACATCCACACACTGGAGAAAGGAGACACATCACTGGAGAAAGGAGACACATCAACACACTGGAGAGAGGACACATCAACACACTGGAGAAAGAGACACATCAACACACTGGAGAAAGGAGACACATCAACACACTGGAGAGAGGAGACACATCAACACACTGGAGAGAGGAGACACATCAACAGACTGGAGAAAGGAGACACATCAACACACTGGAGAAAGGAGACACATCAACACACTGGAGAGAGGAGACACATCAACACAATGGAGAGAGGAGACACATCAACACACTGGAGAGAGGAGACACATCAACACACTGGAGAAAGGAGACACATCAACACACTGGAGAAAGGAGACACATCAACACACTGGAGAAAGGAGACACATCAACACACTGGAGAAAGGAGACACATCAACACACTGGAGAAAGGAGACACATCAACACACTGGAGAAAGGAGACACATCAACACACTGGAGAAAGGAGACACATCAACAACACTGGAGAAAGGAGACACATCAACACACTGGAGAAAGGAGACACATCAACACACTGGAGAAAGGAGACACATCAACACACTGGAGAGAGGAGACACATCAACACACTGGAGAGAGGAGACACATCAACACACTGGAGAAAGGAGACACATCAACACACTGGAGAAAGGAGACACATCAACACACTGGAGAAAGGAGACACATCAACACACTGGAGAAAGGAGACACATCAACACACTGGAGAAAGGAGGCACATCAACACACTGGATAAAGGAGACACATCAACACACTGGAGAAAGGAGACACATCAACAACATTGGAGAAAGGAGACACATCAACACACTGGAGAAAGGAGACACATCAACACACTGGAGAAAGGAGACACATCAACAACATTGGAGAAAGGAGACACATCAACACACTGGAGAAAGGAGACACATCAACACACTGGAGAAAGGAGACACATCAACACACTGGAGAAAGGAGACACATCAACACACTGGAGAAAGGAGACACATCAACACACTGGAGAAAGGAGACACATCAACACACTGGAGAAAGGAGACACATCAACACACTGGAGAAAGGAGACACATCAACACACTGGAGAAAGGAGACACATCAACACACTGGAGAAAGGAGACACCACAGTTTGACAGCAAAACACATAACTTCAACAATGTGTATAATGGCATGACAAAGAATTATATTCTGGTTATGTTTGTGGGATGATGCTGGTCTGTCATGGTTGTGGTTGCATTGTCATTATGTTGTGGTCATGGTTGTGTTGTGGTTGTGGTTATATTGTGGTTGTGGTGTGGTGTGGTTATATTGTGGTCATGGTTGTGGTTGTGGTGTGGTTGCGTTGTGGTTATATTGTGGTTGTGGTTGTGGTGTGGTTATATTGTGGTCATGGTTGTGGTTATATTGTGGTCATGGTTGTGGTTATGTTGTGGGATGATGCTGGTCTGTCATGGTTGTGTTGTAGTTATATTGTGGTCATGGTTGTGTTGTAGTTATATTGTGGTCATGGTTGTGGTTATATTGTGGTCATGGTTGTGGTTATATTGTGGTCATGGTTGTGGTTATATTGTGGTCATGGTTGTGGTTATATTGTGGTCATGGTTGTGGTTATATTGTGGTCATGGTTGTGGTTATATTGTGGTCATGGTTGTGGTTATATTGTGGTCATGGTTGTGGTGTGGTTGCGTTGTGGTTATATTTTGGTCATGGTTGTGGTTGTGGTGTGGGATGATGCAGGTCTGTCATGGTTGCATTGTGGTTATATTGTTGTGGTTGACTCACTACAGATGTGTGCCAGGCAGCAGCTGCCATCAGCCCTGGTGGCGATGAGGGTCTGGTCCTCTCTACAGGCTGGGACGTCTGACTCACAGCGCTCTGGGTCACACTCTGTACACAACACACACACACACACACACACACACACACACACACACACACACACACACACACACACACACACACACACACACACACACACACACACACACACACACACACACACACACACACACACACACACAGAAATACACATACAACACACATTTTAAACATATGTATCACCATGGCCAAGTATCATCACATAGAATAATATCATCATATAGCCTGGTATCATCATATAGCCTGGTATCATCATATAGTCTGGTTTCATCATATAGTCTGGTATTATCATATAGAATAGTATAATCATATAGAATAGTATCATCATATAGCCTGGTATCATCATATAGAATAGTATCATCATATAGCCTGGTATCATCATATAGCCTGGTATCATATAATGCCTGGTATTATCATATAGCCTAGTATCATCATATAGCTTGGTATTATCATATATCCTAGTATCATCATATAGAATAGTATCATCATATAGCCTAGTATCATCATATATCCTAGTATCATCATATAGCCTGGTATCATCATATAGCCTAGTATCATCATATAGCTTGGTATTATCATATAGAATAGTATCATCATATAGAATAGTATCATCATATAGAATAGTATCATCATATAGAATAGTATCACCATATAGCCTAGTATCATCATATAGAATAGTATCATCATATAGCTTGGTATTATCATATAGAATAGTATCATCATATAGTCTGGTACCATCATATAGAATAGTATCATCATATAGAATAGTATCATCATATAGTGTGGTATCATCATATAGAATAGTATCACCATATAGCCTAGTATCATCATATAGAATAGTATCATCATATAGCTTGGTATTATCATATAGAATAGTATCATCATATAGTCTGGTACCATCATATAGAATAGTATCATCATATAGTCTAGTATCATCATATATCCTAGCATCATCATATATCCTAGCATCATCATATATCCTAGCATCATCATATATCCTAGCATCATCATATATCCTAGTATCATCATATATCCTGGTATCATCATATATCCTAGCATCATCATATATCCTAGCATCATCATATATCCTAGCATCATCATATATCCTAGCATCATCATATATCCTAGTATCATCATATAGCATAGTATCATCATATATCCTAGTATCATCATATATCCTAGTATCACCATATAGAATAGTATCATCATATATAATTGTATCATTATATAGTCTAGTATCATCATATAACCTAGTATCATCATGTAGCTTGGTATCATCATGTAGCCTGTTATCATCATGTAGAATAGTATCATCACATAGCCTGGTTTCATCATATAGTCTGATATCATCATATATCCTAGTATCATCATATAGCATAGTATCATCACATATCCTAGTATCATCATATATCCTAGTATCATCATATAGCCTAGTATCATCATATAGCATAGTATCATCATATAGTCTAGTATCATCATATAGTCTCGTATCATCATATAGCCTGGAATCAGCATATAGAATAGTATCAGCATATAGAATTGTATCATTATATAGTCTAGTATCATCATATAGCCTGGGATCATCATATAGCCTGGTATCATCATGTAGCCTGTTATCATCATATATCCTAGTATCATCATAAGACTTAGTATCATCATATAGCCTGGTATCATCATGTAGCCTGGTATCATCATATATCCTAGTATCATCATATATAATTGTATCATTATATAGTCTAGTATCATCATATAGTCTTGTATCATCATATAGCCTGGTATAATCATATAGAATGGTATCATCATATAGCCTGGTATCATCATATAGCCTGGTATCATAATATAGCCTGGAATCATCATTATCATAATATAGCTTAGTATCATCATATGGCCTAGTGGTGGTGATTATACAGAAGAGAGGCCCCCTCACCACAGACGTAGTCTGGACAGCAGGAGTCCTCTCTGAAGTAAGACACCAGCTTCTCTCCATACTGACACTCCGGGGGGAAGATGTCACACAGGGTTTGGTTACAAACTGGATGACAGACAGAGAGACAGAGAGACAGAGAGACAGACAGACAGACAGACAGACAGACACCATCAGATCAATACAAACCAATCACAATACATAATGGCCGCCTAAACATCGTTCCTAAATTGTTGACATTGAGTTGAGCTCTCAACTCTTTAAAGTTCCTTCACAGTTGTTTTCAGGGCCATCGGATTCATTCTTTTTGAGTAGTGGTCCACTTGTGACAGAGTGTTACAGCAGGCTTTCATAGGACAGCAGCTGACTTTGCTAAGTTGGTTAAAGTCATTGGTGTAAAGTACTTAAGTAAAAAATACTTTGAAGTACTACTTAAGTAGTTTTTTGGGGGGGTATCTGTACTTTGTTTTATTATTCATATTTTTGACAACTTTTACTTGGGCTCCTGAGTGGAGGAGCAGTCTGAGGCACTGCATCTCATTACAGACACCCCGGTTTGAATCCAGGCTGTATCACAACCGGCCGTAATTGGGAGTCCCATAGGACGGCGTGCAATTGAACCAGGTTTGACCCAGGTTTGGCCCAGGTTTGACCCAGGTTTGGCCCAGGTTTGACCCAGGTTTGACCCAGGTTTGACCCAGGTTTGGCCCAGGTTTGACCCAGGTTTGACCCAGGTTTGGCCCAGGTTTGACCCAGGTTTGGCCCAGGTTTGACCCAGGTTTGGCCGGTGTAGGCCGTCATTGTAAATAAGAATTTGTTCTTAACTGACTTGCCTGGTTAAATAAATAAAAAATACTTTCCTATGGAAAATGATGTACTTTTTTACTCCATACGTTTTCCCCGACATCCAAAATAATACGTTATGTTTTGAATGCTTAGCAGGGCAGAAAATGGTCCAATTCGCACACTTATCAAGGTCATCCCTACTGCCTCTGATCTGAGGGACTCAATAAACACAAATGCTTTGTTTTTAAATGATGTCTGAGGGTCGGAGATGATGTCTGAGGGTCGGAGATGATGTCTGAGGGTCGGAGATGATGTCTGAGGGTCGGAGATGATGTCTGAGGGTCGGAGATGATGTCTGAGGGACGGAGATGATGTCTGAGGGTCGGAGATGATGTCTGAGGGTCGGAGATGATGTCCGAGGGTCGGAGATGATGTCTGAGGGTCGGAGATGATGTCCGAGGGTCGGAGACGATGTCCGAGGGTTGGAGATGATGTCTGAGGGACGGAGATGATGTCTGAGGGTCGGAAATGATGTCTGAGGGACGGAGATGATGTCTGAGGGTCGGAGATGATGTCTGAGGGACGGAGATGATGTCTGAGGGTCGGAGATGATGTCTGAGGATCGGAGATGATGTCTGAGGGACGGAGATTATGTCTGAGGGTCGGAGATGATGTCTGAGGGTCGGAGATGATGTCAGAGGGTCGGAGATGATGTCTGAGGGACGGAGATGATGTCTGAGGGTCGGAGATGATGTCTGAGGGACGGAGATTATGTCTGAGGGTCGGAGATGATGTCTGAGGGTCGGAGATGATGTCAGAGGGTCGGAGATGATGTCTGAGGGACGGAGATGATGTCTGAGGGTCGGAGATGATGTCTGAGGGTCGGAGATGATGTCAGAGGGTCGGAGATGATGTCTGAGGGTCGGAGATGATGTCTGAGGGTCGGAGATGTCTGAGGGACGGAGATGATGTCTGAGGGTCGGAGATGATGTCTGAGGGTCGGAGATGATGTCCGAGGGTCGGAGATGATGTCCGAGGGTCGGAGATGATGTCCGAGGGTCGGAGATGATGTCCGAGGGACGGAGATGATGTCTGAGGGACGGAGATTATGTCTGAGGGTCGGAGATGATGTCTGAGGGTCGGAGATGATGTCAGAGGGTCGGAGATGATGTCTGAGGGACGGAGATGATGTCTGAGGGACGGAGATGATGTCTGAGGGTCGGAGATGATGTCAGAGGGTCGGAGATGATGTCTGAGGGTCGGAGATGATGTCCGAGGGTCGGAGATGATGTCCGAGGGACGGAGATGATGTCTGAGGATCGGAGATGATGTCTGAGGGACGGAGATGATGTCTGAGGGTCGGAGATGATGTCTGAGGGTCGGAGATGATGTCCGAGGGTCGGAGATGATGTCTGAGGGTCGGAGATGATGTCCGAGGGTCGGAGACGATGTCCGAGGGTTGGAGATGATGTCTGAGGGACGGAGATGATGTCTGAGGGTCGGAAATGATGTCTGAGGGACGGAGATGATGTCTGAGGGTCGGAGATGATGTCTGAGGGACGGAGATGATGTCTGAGGGTCGGAGATGATGTCTGAGGATCGGAGATGATGTCTGAGGGACGGAGATTATGTCTGAGGGTCGGAGATGATGTCTGAGGGTCGGAGATGATGTCAGAGGGTCGGAGATGATGTCTGAGGGACGGAGATGATGTCTGAGGGTCGGAGATGATGTCTGAGGGACGGAGATTATGTCTGAGGGTCGGAGATGATGTCTGAGGGTCGGAGATGATGTCAGAGGGTCGGAGATGATGTCTGAGGGACGGAGATGATGTCTGAGGGTCGGAGATGATGTCTGAGGGTCGGAGATGATGTCAGAGGGTCGGAGATGATGTCTGAGGGTCGGAGATGATGTCTGAGGGTCGGAGATGTCTGAGGGACGGAGATGATGTCTGAGGGTCGGAGATGATGTCCGAGGGTCGGAGATGATGTCCGAGGGTCGGAGATGATGTCCGAGGGTCGGAGATGATGTCCGAGGGTCGGAGATGATGTCCGAGGGACGGAGATGATGTCTGAGGGACGGAGATTATGTCTGAGGGTCGGAGATGATGTCTGAGGGTCGGAGATGATGTCAGAGGGTCGGAGATGATGTCTGAGGGACGGAGATGATGTCTGAGGGACGGAGATGATGTCTGAGGGTCGGAGATGATGTCAGAGGGTCGGAGATGATGTCTGAGGGTCGGAGATGATGTCCGAGGGTCGGAGATGATGTCCGAGGGACGGAGATGATGTCTGAGGATCGGAGATGATGTCTGAGGGACGGAGATGATGTCTGAGGGTCGGAGATGATGTCTGAGGGACGGAGATGATGTCTGAGGGTCGGAGATGATGTCTGAGGATCGGAGATGATGTCTGAGGGTCGGAGATTATGTCTGAGGGTCGGAGATGATGTCTGAGGGTCGGAGATGATGTCAGAGGGTCGGAGATGATGTCTGAGGGATGGAGATGATGTCTGAGGGTCGGAGATGATGTCTGAGGGTCGGAGATGATGTCTGAGGGTCGGAGATGATGTCCGAGGGTCGGAGATGATGTCCGAGGGTCGGAGATGATGTCCGAGGGACGGAGATGATGTCTGAGGATCGGAGATGATGTCTGAGGGACGGAGATGATGTCTGAGGGTCGGATATGATGTCTGAGGGTCGGAGATGATGTCTGAGGGTCGGAGATGATGTCTGAGGGACGGAGATGATGTCTAAGGGCCGGAGATGATGTCTGAGGATCGGAGATGATGTCTGAGGGACGGAGATGATGTCTGAGGGTCGGATATGATGTCTGAGGGTCGGAGATGATGTCTGAGGGTCGGAGATGATGTCTGAGGGACGGAGATGATGTCTAAGGGTCGGAGATGATGTCTGAGGATCGGAGATGATGTCTGAGGGTCGGAGATGATGTCTGAGGGTCGGAGTGTAAACCCTGGCTATTCGTCAAATAACAAAATAAACATTCAAATTGTGCCGTCTGGTTTGCTTAATATAAGGAATTTTTAATTATTCATACTTTTACTCTTGATACTTAAGCATATTTTAGCAACTACATTTACTTTTGATATTTAAGTATATTTAAAACCAAATACTTTTAGACTTTTACTCAGGTAGTATTTTACTAGGGGACTTTTTTAAAAATACTATTAAGGTATCTTTACTTTTACTCAAGTATTTCAATCGAGTACATTTTCCACCACTGGTTTAAGTTATTTGGTTTAACCCACTAAGTTTTAGGTTAACCTAACTTGAATTTTCCCAGTGTACTGTAGTAATGTGCCAGTTTCTTACCGCAAGCTTTCTGTGGGCAGCAGGAGGTGTCGTCTGCCAGACTGACGACCACTTCCCCGGCCCTGCGGCAGAGCGGCTGAGACACGGCAGAGCAGTTATACTCCACGGGAACGATACTGTCGTTGTCACAGCGATACATACAGCAGCCATCTTTAGACGCCTTCCACACCTCGCCAGGAGCACGGGGTACACCTGAACTGTCCGTACAGGCTGGGAGACACACACACACACACAGATAAAACATGTACTGAAGTGTAAGACGCCTTCCACACCTCGCCAGGAGCACGGGGTACACCCGAACTGTCCGTACAGGCTGGGAGACACACACATATAAAACATGTACTGGAGTGTAAGATGCATTACTCAGATGTTCTTCCTCAGTGTGACTTACAGTAAGTGTATTCCACTAAAGACCAGACTAGACTAGACTAGACCAGACTAGACCAGACTAGACCAGACTAGACCAGACTAGACCAGACCGGACCGGACCGGACCGGACCGGACCGGACCGCAGACCAGACCAGACCAGACCAGACCAGACCAGACTAGACTAGACTAGACTAGACCAGACCAGACCAGACCAGACTAGACTAGACTAGACTAGACTAGACTAGACCAGACTAGACCAGACTAGACCAGACCAGACCAGACCAGACTAGACTAGACTAGACTAGACTGGACCGGAACCAGACTAGACTAGACTAGACTAGACCGGACCGGACCGGACCGGACCAGACCAGACTAGAATAGACTAGACTAGACTAGACTAGACCAGACCAGACCAGACCAGACCGGGTGTTTTGTATCATATGAATGTTGACCAGTGTTCATTTGATTGTGTGTGTGATGGCGGAGGGTTGATCAGTGAAGGCTTACCACACTTCTCAGGGGGGATGCAGAGGGCAGAGTAGGGTCGATGGAGCAGAGTGCCCTCAGGACAAACACATCCCTCTGTCAGGCCTGTACACTGCTCAGGGTCGTGGTCAAAGTCGTGGTTGGAGCAGGACTGGGCTGTACAGGTAGGCAGACAGGCCTGGTAACGCAGTCGGTCTGGACACATGAAGGCTGGGAAAGGAGAGAGGTGAGACAGACACTGTTTTAAACTGTTCATAAACATTATCAGAACCACGACAGGCGACAGAGCTTCATTCAATATTCTTACGTCCATGATGCAGAACTTTGTCTTTTGCTTTACACAATGACATTGACTGACAGGGAAACATTATACTGTGAGTGTGTTGACTGACATTAAAACATTATACTGTGTGTGTGTTGACTGACAGGGAAACATTATACTGTGAGTGTGTTGACTGACATTAAAACATTATACTGTGAGTGTGTTGACTGACATTAAAACATTATACTGTGAGGGTGTTGACTGACATGAAAACATTAAACTGTGGGTGTGTTGACTGACATTAAAACATTATACTGTGAGTGTGTTGACTGACATTAAAACATTATACTGTGAGTGTGTTGACTGACATTAAAACATTATACTGTGAGTGTGTTGACTGACATTAAAACATTATACTGTGAGTGTGTTGACTGACAATGAAACATTATACTGTGAGTGTGTTGACTGACATGGAAACATTATACTGTGAGTGTGTTGACTGACATGGAAACATTAAACTGTGAGTGTGTTGACTGACATTAACACATTATACTGTGAGTGTGTTGACTGACATGGAAACATTATACTGTGAGTGTGTTGACTGACATGGAAACATTATACTGTGAGTGTGTTGACTGACATGGAAACATTAAACTGTGAGTGTGTTGACTGACATGGAAACATTATACTGTGAGTGTGTTGACTGACATTAAAACATTATACTGTGAGTGTGTTGACTGACATGGAAACACTAAAATGTGAGTGTGTTGACTGACATGAAAACATTATACTGTGAGTGTGTTGACTGACATGAAAACATTATACCGTGAGTGTGTTGACTGACATGAAAACATTATACAGTGAGTGCGTTGACTGACATGGAAACATTAAACTGTGAGTGTGTTGACTGACATTAAAACATTATACTGTGAGTGTGTTGACTGACATTAAAACATTATACTGTGAGTGTGTTGACTGACATGGAAACATTATACTGTGAGTGTGTTGACTGACATTAAAACATTATACTGTGAGTGTGTTGACTGACATGAAAACATTATACCGTGAGTGTGATGACTGACATGGAAACATTATACTGTGAGTGTGTTGACTGACATTAAAACATTATACTGTGAGTGTGTTGACTGACATGAAAACATTATACCGTGAGTGTGTTGACTGACATGGAAACATTATACTGTGAGTGTGTTGACTGACATTAAAACATTATACTGTGAGTGTGTTGACTGACATTAAAACATTATACTGTGAGTGTGTTGACTGACATGGAAACATTATAATACTGTGAGTGTGTTGACTGTCATGGAAACATTAAACTGTGAGTGTGTTGACTGACATGGAAACATTAAACTGTGAGTGTGTTGACTGACATTAAAACATTATACTGTGAGTGTGTTGACTGACATTAAAACATTATACTGTGAGTGTGTTGACTGACATGGAAACATTATACTGTGAGTGTGTTGACTGACAGGGAAACATTATACTGTGAGTGTGTTGACTGACATGGAAACATTAAACTGTGAGTGTGTTGACTGACATTAAAACATTATACTGTGAGTGTGTTGACTGACATTAAAACATTATACTGTGAGTGGGGCAGCAGGTGGTTAGAGCATTGGGCCAGTAACCGAAAGGTTGCTCGTTCGAATCCCCGAGCTGACAAGATAAAAAATCTGCCGTTCTGCCCCTGAACAAGGCAGTTAACCCCCGGTAGGCTGTCATTGTAAATAAGAATTTGTTCTTAACTGACTTGCCTATGTATTAAACGTGTAATGACTGATGTTATAACATTATAGTGTATTGACTGATGTTATAACATTATAGTGTATTGACTGATGTTATAACATTATAGTGTATTGACTGATGTTATAACAGTATAGTGTAATGTGTAAGGCTTCATGTGTCTGACTGTGCTTTGGAAGCCATGTTAAACAGCCAGTGCAGCAGAATAAAGCCAGTCCTTACGACAGTAGTCTGGGCTCCTCCACTCCATGCAGACGTTGAACTTGTGACAAGATGCCACGTAGGCAGCCAGCGCTACACAGGGGTTGTTGACGTACTCTGCGTCACGTACCCACACCTCACAGAACGTACTGGGAGGA
Source organism: Oncorhynchus mykiss (assembly GCF_013265735.2). Lineage (NCBI taxonomy): Eukaryota > Metazoa > Chordata > Actinopteri > Salmoniformes > Salmonidae > Oncorhynchus > Oncorhynchus mykiss. Next base: position 92,922,903 of record NC_048570.1, on the reverse strand, counting down.
ACCTGCGGTACATCACAAGAAATACAACAACGTTTTCTTCAATCGTCTGTCTTATGTCTTCAACACATCTACAGTACTGTATTGGGATGGGAGGGTACTGTACAGAATCGTCTGTCTTATGTCTTCAACACATCTACAGTACTGTATTGGGATGGGAGGGTACTGTACAGAATCGTCTGTCTGTATGTTAAAACACATCTACAGTACTGTATTGGGGATGGGAGGGTACTGTACAGAATCGTCTGTCTGTATGTTAAAACACATCTACAGTACTGTATTGGGATGGGAGGGTACTGTACAGAATCGTCTGTCTTATGTCTTCAACACATCTACAGTACTGTATTGGGATGGGAGGGTACTGTACAGAATCGTCTGTCTGTATGTTAAAACACATCTACAGTGCTGTATTGGGATGGGAGGGTACTGTACGACGAGGGAGAGAGAGAGAGGAAGCAGGGAACCTACAAAAGCATGGCAGGGGCTGAAGGAGGTGTTTCGCAGCATGGTCATACACTGGGAACAGTCGCTGGTGGAACAGTTGACTTCTCTGCGCCGGCTGTGGCTGATGTAACTAGTGGTGTTGGGGACCTGCCAGCTGTCGATGAACACCGCTGGGTCCTCGCTCTCCCCGACTGTCGTCCCATTCGACAGCATCAGGTCATTGGCCGGGTTACCATCACAGCAGCCTGGGGGGAGGGAGGGAGAGATAGAGAGAGAGAGAGAGAGAGAGAGAGAGAGAGAGAGAGAGAGAGAGAGAGAGAGAGACAAAGAGAGAGAGAGAGAGAGTCACGAGAGAGAGTCACGAGAGAGAGAGAGAGAGAGAGAGAGAGGTAATCGGAAGAGGGGAACAGAGGGGGAGAGGCGAGAGAGAAAGAGTGAGAGAGAGCATGCGTCGGGGGGCAAGGCCATGGCCAGAATACAAGAAGGGAGGGATAGTGCGCGGGGAGCCAGAAGATGAAACAGCGTTATTATTTCAGGAATGGCACGTTCACCTACAAAACATGCACAACATCTCAGGGACCCTACTCAATATGTGGCCCTTAATCTATGGCCCCTACTCAATCTGTGGCCCCTACACAATCTGTGGCCCCTACTCAATCTGTGGCACCTACTCAATCTATGGCCCCTACACAATCTATGGTCCCTACTCAATATATGGCCCCTTCTCAATCTATGGCCCCTACTCAATCTATGGCCCTTACTCTATCTATGCCTCCTTCTCAATCTATGGCCCCTACTCAATCTATGGCTCCTTCTCAATCTATGGCCCCTTCTCAATCTATGACTGCTTCTCAATCTATGACTCCTTCTCAATCTATGGACCCTACTCAATCTATGGCTCCTACTCAATCTATGGCCCCTTCTCAATCTATGACCCCTACTCAATCTATGGCTCCTACTCAATCTATGGCCCCTACTCAATCTATGGCCCCTACACAATCTATGGTCCCTACTCAATATATGGCCCCTTCTCAATCTATGGCCCCTTCTCAATCTATGGCCCCTGCTCAATCTATGGCCCTTACTCTATCTATGCCTCCTTCTCAATCTATGGCCCCTACTCAATCTATGGCTCCTTCTCAATCTATGGCCCCTTCTCAATCTATGACTGCTTCTCAATCTATGACTCCTTCTCAATCTATGGCCCCTACTCAATCTATGGCTCCTACTCAATCTATGACCCCTACTCAATCTATGGCTCCTACTCAATCTATGGCCCCTACCCAATCTATGGCACTTACTCCATCTATGCCTCCTTCTCAATCTATGGCCCCTACTCAATCTATGGCCCCTACTCAATCTATGGCGCCCTACTCAATCTATGGTCCCTACTCAATCTATGGCCCCTACTGAATCTATGGCCCCTACTGAATCTATGGCCACTACTCAATCTATGGGCCCTACTCAATATATGGCCCCTACTCAATCTATGTCTATGGCTCCTTCTCAATCTATGGCTCCTTCTCAATCTATGGCTCCTTCTCAATCTATGGCCCCTTCTCAATCTATGGCCCCTTCTCAATCTACACCTACAAAACATGCACAACATCTCAGGGACCCTACTCAATATGTGGCCCTTAATCTATGGCCCCTACTCAATCTGTGGCCCCTAGACAATCTATGGCCTCTACTCAATCTGTGGCCCCTACTCAATCTGTGGCCCCTACTCAATCTGTGGCCCCTACTCAATCTATGATCCCTACTCAATCTATGGCCACTACTGAATCTATGGCCCTTACTCAATCTATGGCTCCTTCTCAATCTATGGCCCCTACTCAATCTATGGCCCCTACTCAATCTATGGTCCCTACTCAATCTATGGCCCCTTCTCAATCTATGGCCCCTACTCAATCTATGGCCCTTACTCTATCTATGCCTCCTTCTCAATCTATGGCCCCTACTCAATCTATGGCTCCTTCTCAATCTATGGCCCCTTCTCAATCTATGACTGCTTCTCAATCTATGACTCCTTCTCAATCTATGGCCCCTACTCAATCTATGGCTCCTACTTAATCTATGGCCCCTACTCAATCTGTGGCCCCTACACAATCTGTGGCCCCTACTCAATCTGTGGCACCTACTCAATCTGTGGCCCCTACTCAATCTGTGGCCCCTACTTAATCTATGATCCCTACTCAATCTATGGCCACTACTGAATCTATGGCCCTTACTCAATCTATGGCTCCTTCTCAATCTATGGCCCCTACTCAATCTATGGCCCCTACACAATCTATGGTCCCTACTTAATATATGGCCCCTTCTCAATCTATGGCCCCTACTCAATCTATGGCCCTTACTCTATCTATGCCTCCTTCTCAATCTATGGCCCCTACTCAATCTATGGCTCCTTCTCAATCTATGGCCCCTTCTCAATCTATGACTGCTTCTCAATCTATGACTCCTTCTCAATCTATGGCCCCTACTCAATCTATGGCTCCTACTCAATCTATGGCCCCTTCTCAATCTATGACCCCTACTCAATCTATGGCTCCTACTCAATCTATGGCCCCTACTCAATCTATGGCCCCTACACAATCTATGGTCCCTACTCAATATATGGCCCCTTCTCAATCTATGGCCCCTTCTCAATCTATGGCCCCTTCTCAATCTATTGCCCTTACTCTATCTATGCCTCCTTCTCAATCTATGGCCCCTACTCAATCTATGGCTCCTTCTCAATCTATGGCCCCTTCTCAATCTATGACTGCTTCTCAATCTATGACTCCTTCTCAATCTATGGCCCCTACTCAATCTATGGCTCCTACTCAATCTATGACCCCTACTCAATCTATGGCTCCTACACAATCTATGGTCCCTACTCAATATATGGCCCCTTCTCAATCTATGGCCCCTTCTCAATCTATGGCCCCTACTCAATCTATGGCCCTTACTCTATCTATGCCTCCTTCTCAATCTATGGCCCCTACTCAATCTATGGCTCCTTCTCAATCTATGGCCCCTTCTCAATCTATGACTGCTTCTCAATCTATGACTCCTTCTCAATCTATGGCCCCTACTCAATCTATGGCTCCTACTCAATCTATGACCCCTACTCAATCTATGGCTCCTACTCAATCTATGGCCCCTACCCAATCTATGGCACTTACTCCATCTATGCCTCCTTCTCAATCTATGGCCCCTACTCAATCTATGGCCCCTACTCAATCTATGGCCCCTACTCAATCTATGGCGCCCTACTCAATCTATGGTCCCTACTCAATCTATGGCCCCTACTGAATCTATGGCCCCTACTGAATCTATGGCCACTACTCAATCTATGGGCCCTACTCAATATATGGCCCCTACTCAATCTATGTCTATGGCTCCTTCTCAATCTATGGCTCCTTCTCAATCTATGGCTCCTTCTCAATCTATGGCCCCTTCTCAATCTATGGCCCCTTCTCAATCTACACCTACAAAACATGCACAACATCTCAGGGACCCTACTCAATATGTGGCCCTTAATCTATGGCCCCTACTCAATCTGTGGCCCCTAGACAATCTATGGCCTCTACTCAATCTGTGGCCCCTACTCAATCTGTGGCCCCTACTCAATCTGTGGCCCCTACACAATCTATGATCCCTACTCAATCTATGGCCACTACTGAATCTATGGCCCTTACTCAATCTATGGCTCCTTCTCAATCTATGGCCCCTACTCAATCCATGGCCCCTACTCAATCTATGGTCCCTACTCAATCTATGGCCCCTTCTCAATCTATGGCCCCTACTCAATCTATGGCCCTTACTCTATCTATGCCTCCTTCTCAATCTATGGCCCCTACTCAATCTATGGATCCTTCTCAATCTATGGCCCCTTCTCAATCTATGACTGCTTCTCAATCTATGACTCCTTCTCAATCTATGGCCCCTACTCAATCTATGGCTCCTACTCAATCTATGGCCCCTTCTCAATCTATGACCCCTACTCAATCTATGGCTCCTACTCAATCTATGGCACTTACTCCATCTATGGCACTTTCTCAATCTATGCCTCCTTCTCAATCTATGGCCCCTACTCAATCTATGGCCCCTACTCAATCTATGGCGCCCTACTCAATCTATGGTCCCTACTCAATCTATGGCCCCTACTGAATCTATGGCCCCTACTGAATCTATGGCCACTACTCAATCTATGGGCCCTACTCAATATATGGCCCCTACTCAATCGATGTCTATGGCTCCTTCTCAATCTATGGCTCCTTCTCAGTCTATGGCTCCTTCTCAATCTATGGCCCCTTCTCAATCTATGGCCCCTTCTCTATCTATGGCTCCTTCTCAATCTATGGCCCCTTCTCAATCTATGGCCCCAACTCAATCTGAATGGCTATAGCAGGTGAGGTCCTATGGTACGTCCCAAATGGCACCCTATCCCTAGTGCACTACCTTTGACCCCATGGCCGGGGCAAAAGGAGTGGTATAAATAGGGCATAGGGTACCACTTGGGAAGCACACTACAACCAGCCTCCATACCACTCCACTTCAAATGGATGCCAGTGTCCTGGTAAACCAAATGGCATTGTCCTGGTAAACTATATACCAGCATCCTGGTAAGCCACATACCAGTGTCCTGGTAAACCACATACCAGTGTCCTGGTAAACCAGATATCAGTGTCCTGGTAAACTACATACCAGTGTCCTGGTAAACTACATACCAGTGTCCTGGTAAACCACATACCAGTGTCCTGGTAAACCACATACCAGTGTCCTGGTAAACCACATACCAGTGTCCTGGTAAACCACATGACAGTGTCCTGGTGCCACATGACAGTGTCCTGGTAAACCAGATATCAGTGTCCTGGTAAACCATATACCAGTGTCCTGGTGCCACATGACAATGTCCTGGTAAGCCACATGCCAGTGTCCTGGTAAGCCACATGACAGTGTCCTGGTGCCACATGACAATGTCCTGGTAAGCCACATGCCAGTGTCCTGGTAAACCATATACCAGTGTCCTGGTAAACCATATGACAGTGTCCTGGTAAGCCACATGCCAGTGTCCTGGTAAACCATATACCAGTGTCCTGGTAAACCATATGACAGTGTCCTGGTAAACTACATGACAGTGTCCTGGTAAACTACATACCAGTGTCCTGGTAAACCACATACCAGTGTCCTGGTGCCACATGACAGTGTCCTGGTAACCACATACCAGTGTCCTGGTGCCACATGACAGTGTCCTGGTAACCACATACCAGTGTCCTGGTGCCACATGACAGTGTACTGGTAGACCACATACCAACGTCCTCATAAGTTCTAACTACACAACATACCACAGAGGCCCATGGTGGGCAGTTTGCTGTTGTAGCTCTCTGTCTCGATGACCAACATGCCCGTGCTGTGGAACCACTGCAGCTTCAGGCCCGCTGGCGTACGGATCAGATACATGTTGCCGGTGTCCAGGATCTCAAAGCCAAACTTCTTGAACCTCGGCTTGGCGTACCTCGAGTTCACATACAGCTGACAAAGAGAAAAGAGGTGTCAAAATCCTATATGTTGAGGGGTACTGTATTGTCTAATATAGATAGGCCTACGAACACTACTGTGTGTGGCAAGTTCATTAACATCTCATCCCTTTTTATGTCTAGGATCAACTCTTTCTACTTGACCTTGACTTTGATTCTGTCCGTAGTTAAATTGGTGAATAAAGGGCTAGTTAGACCGAGAGAGATGGGAAAGATGAAGAAGAGATAGGAAGAGATGAAGAAGAGATAGGAAGAGATGAAGGAGAGATAGGAAGAGATGAAGAAGAGATAGGAGGAGATGAAGAAGAGATGAAGAAGAAATTAGGAAGAGATGAGGAAGAAATAGGAAGAGATAGGAAGAGATGAAGAAGAGATAGGAAGAGATGAAGAAGAGATGAAGAAGAGATTAGGAAGAGATGAAGAAGAGTTAGGAAGAGATGAAGCAGAGATAGGAAGAGATGAAGAAGAGTTAGGAAGAGATGAAGAAGAGATAGGAAGAGATGAAGAAGAGATAGGAAGAGATAGGAAGAGATGAAGAAGAGATGAAGAAGAGATAGGAAGAGATTAGGAAGAGATAGGAAGAGATGAAGAGATGAAGAAGAGATGGGAAGAGATTAAAAAGAGATAGGAAGAGATGAAGAAGAGATATGAAGAGATGAAGAAGATATGAAGAAGAGATGGGAAGAGGTGAAGAAGAGATAAAGAAGAGATGAAGAAGAGATAGGAAGAGATGAGGAAGAAATGAAGAAGAGCTGAAGAAGAGATAGGAAGAGATGAAGGAGCGATAGGAAGAAATGAAGAGGCGATAGGAAGAGATGAATACGAGATGAAGAAGAGATAGGAAGAGATGAAAAAGAGATGAGTAAGAAATGAAGAAGAGATAGGAAGAGATGAGGAAGAAATGAAGAAGAGATGAAGAAGCGATAGGAAGAGATGAAGAGGAGATAGGGAGAGATGAAGAAGAGATAGGAAGAGATGAAGAAGAGATAGAAAGATATGAAGAAGTGATAGGAAGAGATTAAGAAGAGATAAGTAGAGATGAAGAAGAGACGAAGGAACAGACTGACCCTCCTCTGCAGTCTGTTGATGACCAGGTGGTTGGACTTGTGGGTAATGTTCAAAACCACTAGACACAGGTTGGTGAAATTCCACAGCAGCTTCGGATGGAAACAGAAAAATAAATATTAAATATACTTTTTTATTTTATTTACAAAGGCTAAGAATCTCGAATAAAAGGGATTAAAGTCATATACAACTACTCGACATGTGAATGAATAATGATAATTTCCTGAGAATTTTACATTATATAGGGGTGTAAGACAAGGATGTCCTTTATCACCATATTTATTGATTATCGCCACTGAAATACTTTCTGCAAAGGTACTGTAGCTACAGTATAGGGCCTCACTGTGTCTGAGGCGGCCATTTTGGGGAAACCGGCGTTACAGTTACCTACTGTAAATTCTATAGCTTCATGGCCTCACTTTCGCTGAGGCAGCCATTTTGGGGGCACAAGCGTTACAATGACCTAATGTACCCTCATCCTCACCGTGTCTGAGTCAGCGGGGCATTCCTGGACCACGATGCTGACGGTCTCGCTGGGCAGCTGGGTCACAATGTAGGAGGTAGCCTTGTAGATGGCCACGCTGTTACCATCAAACGTGATCACGTTCAGGTCGGGGAACACTGAGCAGCGACCTGAAGGAGACAGGACAACACCGGCAAGAAACAGGACATTATGACTGAGAAACGCCTGACGGGGAGGGTGTGTGTGTGTGTGTGTGCGTCAGTGGAGGCTGGTGGGGGGAGCAATAGGAGGACGGGCTCATTTTAATGGTTGGAGTGAAATAAATTGAAAGTTATCAAGCACATCAAGCATATGGAAACAACCTGTTTGACTCCCTTCCTTTTTATTCCATTCCAGCCATTACAATGAGCCCATCCTCCTATAGCTCATCCCACCAGCCTCCATTGGAGTGCGTGTCTACTACTGTGAACGTGTGTCGCCTAGCAGTTGTCCTCACATGGGCAGTCCCACTGCGGGCAGCACTTGTCCCCGTTGACCAGGATGGCGAAGCCGAGCAGGCCGCAGTTAGGAGGGGTGGAGTTATACAGACAGTTCTGGGACATGTTGAATCGGACCAGCTGGCCGCTCACACAGAGGAACTTGGTACACTCATCTATGATCTCTGAATAGGGAGGCTGAGACAGGGAAGAACAACAGTTACTACCTGAACAGATTGAACAACATGTGTTGTAGAGTTTCCTAATTGAAAACAAAGATTAGATGAAACCATTGATGAGAGAAACCATTGATGAGAGATACCATTGATGAGAGAAACCATTGATGAGAGAAACCATTGATGAGAGAAAACATTGATGAGAGAAACCATTGATGAGAGAAACCACGTACAAACAAGTAGCTAGAAGACTGCAGAGCGTTAGTAAATAAGGTAACAGGCTGAGACGACTGGGCCTACAGAGAGGCCTGGACTTTTCAGATAGTAACAAATATTATATATATATATATATACATATGTATTGATTTAACGAGGCAAGTCAGTTAAGAACAAATTCTTATTTACAATGACGGCCTACACCAGCCAAACAATAACCTGGATGACGCTGGGACAATTGTGCACCACCCTATGGGAATCCCAATCATTGCCGGTTGTGATACAGCTTGGATTCGTAACCAGGGTCTGTAGTGACGCCTCAAGCACTCAGATGCAGTGCCTTAGACCGCTGCGCCACTCAGGAGTCCCATGGAGCCTACATTGAGCCCCATGGAGCCTACATTGAGCCTCAGGGAGCCTACATTGAGCCCCATGGAGTCTACATTGAGCCCCATGGAGCCTACATGGAGCCCCATGGAGCCTACATTGAGCCCCATGGAGCCTACATTGAGCCCCATGGAGCCTACATTGAGCCCCATGGAGCCTACATTGAACCACAGGGAGCCTACATTGAGCCCCATGGAGCCTACATTGAGCCCCATGGAGCCTACATTGAGCCCCATGGAGCCTACATTGAGCACCATTGAGCCCCATTGAGCCTACATGGAGAAGAGAGGAAAGGAGAGAGGACTTGGTCTACTCACAGTGCACATCCTAGTTGAGGACACTGCCATGGATGTAGTAACCTCTGCCGTAGTTCCAACACGCTCTGTCGTGGTATATGGCGATACTACCGATGGTGACGCGGTTGTCTCTGATGTGGTGTACGGAGACACAGGTGACGGCGATGGAGTCTTTGGTGCAGTGGTGTCTACTCCGTCCACCCTCTCTGGCTCTGGGGTGGAGGTCGGGGTGGCCGTGGGGGGCAAGGCGGGGACTGAGGGAGCTGCTGTCACATCTGGTGTGACCTTTGGCGTGACCTTTGGTGTGACCCCTGGAGTGGCTGCGACCTCTGTAGAAGGAGTCATTCTGGTTGTGCTCTCTGTGAATGCTGGAGTATCCCCTGTCTCTCTAGTGGTGGATGGTACTATTCCTTCTGGTGTAGTAGTGGTGGATGTGGATGGTTCTGTGGTCGCTCCTGTGGGTCCTGTGGGGACGGCGGTAGATTCTGTGACCGTGGTCAGGCTGGGAACGGAAACAGAAGTGGATGTGGTCGTGCCAGTGGGTCCTGTGGGGACGGCGGTAGATTCTGTGACCGTGGTCAGGCTGGGAACGGAAACAGAAGTGGATGTGGTCGTGCCAGTGGGTCCTGTGGGGACGGCGGTAGATTCTGTGGTTCTGGCAGTGGTGACTGGTTTGGTCGTGGTACGAACGGTCATGGTTGGAACAACCTCTGAGACGGTAGCTGTGACCAGGCTAGGAGGAGCGACCGTAGGGGGACCGGGTCTGGTCGTCGCTGTCGGAACCCCTGGAACTCCCAGAGTTCTTGTATCTACAGTTGCCCTAACAGTGCTCGGTCTGGCGGTGGACCTCACCGTTGTGGCAGTTCTGGACGTCGTCACGGGAACCCTGCCTGTTGTTGTCCTGCGTGTTGTTGTCATTGGTCTGTGGGTGGTCTTGGAGACCACTTTAGAAGTAGGAACCACTCTGGTAGTGACTCTCTCTGGGTGGCTAGTGGGTCTGGGGACTGACGTGGTGGAGGTGGAAGAGCTGGTTGTGGTTACTGGACCAGACCAGGAAGAAGTTGGTTCTTGTGTAGTTGTTGTGGAAGTAGTAGACAATACTTCCACCCTTCCTGTATCGGGAGGAACGCTAGTAGTCTCTGTTAGCGGTCTGATGGTCACTGGGCTGATGGCAGTGGTCACTGGGACACCAGGTACAGGTGTGATGGTGGTCGTATGGACACCAGGTAAAGGTGGGACAGTGGTCACTGGGACACCAGGTACAGGTGTGATGGTGGTCATATGGACACCAGGTACAGGTGTGATGGTGGTTGTATGGACACCAGGTACAGGTGTGATGGTGGTTGTATGGACACCAGGTACAGGTGTGATGGTGGTTGTATGGACACCAGGTACAGGTGTGATGGTGGTTGTATGGACACCAGGTAAAGGTGGGACAGTGGTCACTGGGACACCAGGTACAGTTGTGATGGTGGTCGTATGGACACCAGGTAAAGGTGGGACAGTTGTCACTGGGACACCAGGTACAGGTGTGATGGTGGTCGTAAGGACACCAGGTAAAGGTGGGACAGTTGTCGTGGGGACCGTTGTGGTGAAAGATAATGCTGGTTCCCCAGGTACACCAGGCACGGCCGGGGGTTCGGGTGTCGCAGGAGGTCTCTCCGTCCTGGAGGTTGAAACTGCGCCGGTTGAAGTCTCGGGCGGAGCTGTGGTGGTTTTGGCAGTGGTCGTCATGGTAACTGAGGTTGTGGTGGTGACGCCTGGCGCTGTAGATGAAGCAACGTGGTGAAGTGAGTCAGTGGTGGTAGTGGAGATGACTTGGTGTGGAGAGACGTCTACTTCTGTACTGACCGCAGGTTTCACTGGGACCTCAGGTGTGATCACCCTCTCTGTGCTAGAGACAGGGCTAGAAGGAGTGGTGGAGGTTTCGCTGTGGGGGGGCCTCCAAGGCTCCGTGGTCTTCAGTGTGGTGGGGGGCTGGATCGTTACGGTCCCTACAGCCTCTGGTGGACCTAGCACGGTCGTGGTGGTCTCTGTGTGTGACACCGGTGATACAGGTAATGTGGTTGTGGTTGGGACCACTGCTTCTGTTGTGGTCGAGATGGAAGGAGAGGTGAAGGTGGTCGTGGTGGTCTCTGTGTGTGACACCGGTGATACAGGTAATGTGGTTGTGGTTGTGGTTGGGACCACTGCTTCTGTTGTGGTGGAGATGGAAGGAGAGGTGACGGTGATCTGGGGGGACTCTGTGGTCGTTACCAGAAGGTCTGGAGGTTTGGTGGTCGTTGTTGTGGTCCGTACGGTCGGGGGACCGGTAGTAGGGGTCAGTCTCCAGTCCACAGCTTCGGTCAGGTGTGCGGTTGCGGTTGTGTGTTCTGTAGTTCTCTCTGTGGCTGAAACAATGCCAGACCACGAGGTCCTTTCAGTGTAGGCTGTAGGTGTTGTTGTCAGTTGAGATGTTGTTACCGTGTCTATGACAATCACAGGTGTGACTACAGCCGGTGTCATGGTTATACGGGTCGTTGCCAAGGGTTCCGCTGTTGCCGTTGAGACCGGTGCTCTCGTCGTTTTCTTGGTTGTCGCCGGCTGTTCTGAGGTCGGACCGGTTGATATTGTTGTTGTCGTTGGCAGTATGGGAACAGCGGTGGTAGTCGGTAGCTCAGGAACTGGAGTTGTGGATGTCCTCAGCTCTGTCGGGGAGGCGTGAACGGTCTTCTCTGTGGTTGCCGTGAAAACAAGTGGTGGTGTTGTCTTCGGGCGTGTGGACGGTGTAGTTCTGAGAGTAGTGAAAGGGGTGACTGGTGAGGTTGATACCGTGCTGGGTTTTGAAGTGGGTTCTGGTGGTGGTGGTATTGTTGTTGTTACGGTGTGAACGGTGGAGGTCGGTGAGAGAGAGGGTACTGTGGTATCGGCTGTAGTCGATACACCAGGAGAGAGGACTTTGATTGTTGATGGCTCGGTTGTCTCCACAGTTACAGGCTTTGTGCTTGTCTCTGTGGGTGCACCAAGGGTGGTTATAGAAGCTGTAGTACTGGTTGTAGTCCTAGTTGTAGTCCTGGTTGTAGTCCTGGTTGTAGTCCTAGTTGTAGTCAAAGCTGTGTCCCTGGGTGTCTCTGAGACTGTGGTTGGACGTGGACTAGAGGTGGTTGAGACTGGAGTCACTGTGTCTCCTGGACGTGTGGTGGCCTTGGTGGTCACACTGGTGGGGGTGACTGGTACTGCAGGCAAGGCGCTGGTCTGAGTAGGCCCCACGGTGGAGCTTATCCAGGGGCCCATGGTAGTGGATGGAGGGGGGCTGGTGAATGTGGTGTCTGTAGTTCCTGGGCGTAGAGAGGGCCTGGTGGTGGAGGACGTGAGCCAGAACAGAGCTGTGATAGAGAAGGGGACCTGGCTGGTCCTCTCTGTGCTGGGGCCTAGGGGGCTGGGTGTGGAGCTGGGGGCCCTGGTCGTCCTCTCTGTACTGCCTTCTGTAGTGGAGGGTAAGGATGGAGATGTCTTCACTGTAGATACAACCTCCACCACCTCAGGTCTGACTGCGGTGGCCAGGGATGGAGTTGAGGGTGTTGATGCTGCACTGGTTCCCTCTGGAGTCGGTACGGCTGAAGAGGTGCTGGGCAGAACCACCTTATCGGTCACTGTGGTCGGAACCTTAGCAGAGGTGGTCAGAGCATCCAAAGCAGAAGTTGAGACAATAGGAATGGTGGTGGTGGTGGCTGCAGTGGTGGGGACTGTGTCTGAAGGGGTGGTGGTGTAGGGAGGCTGGATGGAGGTGGTGGTGAGGGGGGCAGGGGGACCCGGGGTGGAGCGTGCCGTGGAGAGGCCAGGGCTAGCCGGGCTGCTCCTAGTGGTGGTTGTGGTGGCTGAAGGAGTGACAGCTGCAGGTGTTGACTCAACACTGCTGACAGTAGTAATGGGCTGCACAGCAACTGGTGGCTTAATGCCTGGAGCACAAACAATAAAACAACTGTTAGAGAAGCACTGCTGCTGGCCTAGGAGAGAGAGAGAGAGAGGGGGGAGAGAGAAAGGGAGAGAGAAAGAGAGAGAGAGAGTGAAAGAGAGAGAGAAAGAGAGAGAGAGAGAGAGAGGGGGGAGAGAGAAAGAGAGAGAGAGAGAGAGGTGTAGAGTGATCCATTCCTCCCCTGTGGCCAAACTTCAACCACACACAGCACATGGCTCATGACCCATGTTGATGGTAGATTAGAGTGTTGATCTTGATTAAACAGATGTTAGCTGTGAATATCTCAACGTCTCAGAAATCTGATAGGACACTGTATTTATCTTGTTACTGTATGTATTCAGAGATCTTGAGGTGAGCCCAATAACACGTGCAAGGGGTATGTTTCATGTGACCTTTACATGTATGAGTGGGTTGTTGAGTCATTTTAAAAACAAGGATATCCTCTAAACCTAAATATATCTGTATCTGTCCCGCATCACTGTACAAATCCAACTTTAACATAAATAGTAAATAGTCCTCAGTTACTGGATAGTCCATTTTACTTCTGATAATGTAGTCAGTTTGAGTTACCACTAGTATGAGAAGTGGAGTGGGGTGGAGAGGAGTGGAGAAGAGAGGAGAGGAGAGGAGAGGAGAGGAGGGGAGGGGAGGGGAGGGGAGGGGAGGGGAGGGGAGGGGATGGGAGGGGAGGGGAGAGGAGAGGAGAGGAGAGGAGTGGAGTGGAGAGGAGAGGAGAGGAGAGGAGAGGAGAGGAGAGGAGAGGAGAGGAGAGGAGAGGAGAGGAGAAAATGTCCTGATACTCACAGTCTTCAACATGGACACATCTCTGAGTGACCTCATCCAGCACCATGTGACCAGGACACAGAGGCAGACATCCCTCCACTCTACAGAGAAACACACAGCTCTGAATAGACCTGCCAGCTACTCTCTATACAGTAACATCACATTTCATTTACAGTGTATTGAAACAAGGTTTCCAAAAGGGTCCTCTACCCATACGAGAACCCCATAGGAGAACCCCATAGGAGAACCCCATAGGAGAACCCCGTAGGACGGCCCAATAACCCTTATAGGTTCTAGAAAGAGTGTACAAGAACAATTGTGACAGATGGACAGCTGTAGAGTAGTTGTGATGAATATGATATATGTTCATCTATTAGGTCCTACAGTTAAAATGTTACAAAAGACTAACACTCTTCTGAGCCATGTATCAACATCTGTGGAAATATCAGATTACTGCAAAACATGTTGATCTAATATCTCAGTGTTGTTTGTACTGTATCTGACTGGCTGATTGGCTGACTGACTGACTGGCTGGCTGGCTGACTGGCTGACTGGCTGGCTGGCTGACTGGCTGACTGGCTGACTGGCTGACTGTCTGGCTGGCTGGCTGGCTGACTGGCTGACTGGCTGGCTGGCTGGCTGGCTGGCTGACTGACTGGCTGACTGGCTGGCAGACTGACTGATTGGCTGACTGACTGACTGATTACACAATAGAGCTGGAGGCTTCACATTCACATGGTGTTGAAGGTTTAGCCCTTGTCTGTGTTGGTGTCTGTGTTTGTGTATGGTTGCATCCCAAACAGTGCCCTGTTCCCTATATAGTGCACTACTTTCGACCAGGGCTTTATCCCCTATATAGTGCACTACTTTCAACCAGGGCTTTATCCCCTATGTAGTGTACTATATAGAGAATAGGGTGCCATTTAGGACGCATCCGTAGTGTCACCTTGTGCTGCCTTACTTTGGAACGGTGCCACATGCCCTCCCCGAGGGGTCACTGCAGGTCCTGAAGCAGGGGCTGACACACGACTCATACCTCCACTGGCACTTAGGACCCGTAGGGGTGTCTGGACCAGGGCCTGAGGGAAAATACACACTTTACAGACAGTGTTGCACAGCAGAGTATGAAACATGGGAATAAGTATACTTGTGTTTGTGAATTTCAATCACATTACAGAGTCTCCTAGTAAAGAGGTAAATTTAAAAAAGAGATAAATAAATGAAGTGAGTTGAGTTCTATCTCGACTATCGTCTGGACTCTGCCTAACTTCTCTGGACCTCTCCTGGTCGACTATCGTCTGGACTCTGCCTAACTTCTCTGGATCTCTCCTGGTCGACTATCGTCTGGACTCTGCCTAACCTCTCTGGACCTCTCCTGGTCTCCTGGTCGACTATCGTCTGGACTCTGCCTAAGCCCTCTGGATCTCTCCTGGTCGACTATCGTCTGGACTCTGCCTAACCTCTCTGGACCTCTCCTGGTCGACTATCGTCTGGACTCTGCCTAACCTCTCTGGACCTCTCCTGGTCTCCTGGTCGACTATCGTCTGGACTCTGCCTAACCTCTCTGGACCTCTCCTGGTCTCCTGGTCGACTATCGTCTGGACTCTGCCTAACCTCTCTGGACCTCTCCTGGTCTCCTGGTTGACTATCGTCTGGACTCTGCCTAACCCCTCTGGACCTCTCCTGGTCGACTATCGTCTGGACTCTGCTTAACCTCTCTGGATCTCTCCTGGTCTCCTGGTCGACTATCGTCTGGACTCTGCTTAACCCCTCTGGACCTCTCCTGGTTGACTATCGTGTGGACTCTGCCTAACCTCTCTGGACCTCTCCTGGTCGACTATCGTCTGGACTCTGCTTAACCTCTCTGGACCTCTCCTGGTCTCCTGGTCGACTATCGTCTGGACTCTGCCTAACCTCTCTGGACCTCTCCTAGTCGACTATCGTCTGGACTCTGCCTAACCTCTCTGGACCTCTCCTGGTCGACTATCGTGTGGACTCTGCCTAACCTCTCTGGACCTCTCCTGGTCGACTATCGTCTGGACTCTGCCTAACCTCTCTGGACCTCTCCTGGTCTCCTGGTCGACTATCGTCTGGACTCTGCCTAACCTCTCTGGACCTCTCCTGGTCTCCTGGTCGACTATCGTCTGGACTCTGACTAACCTCTCTGGACCTCTCCTGGTCAACTATGTCCGGCATCCACTGCTGTCAGAGAGTAACCCTATCTGTTTCTGCCAGCCTGTGTGGACTCTGCTATGCTCCTAAAACAAATGGCTGACATATTTTTAGCCCCAGTAATTACCCAGCCTGCATCAGGAGCAGCAAACTGTGGAGACAGAAAGAGAGCAGGACTCTCTAGACCTCACTAACTCTAACATACATTTGGACCTGAACTATGATTCACAAATCACTTTACTAGATTATGAACAGAAATACTCTCCAAATGGTGAAGTTGTTTCTTGGATCAAATAAAAACCACCCCTGCCTAGTGTCTGACCACCCCCTCTCTGTTCTCCCTTCCCCCCAGTCGAAGACTCCGACCACTGGGCATTAGCCAGGGCAAAGCTCCTTCTCTGGAAGCCGTATACTGGAAGGGCTGGTCGGGTTTTGTTTTGGAACAGCCGTGGGCCTGGGGGGGCCTGGTCTGGGGGGGCCTGGTCTGGGGGGGCCTGGTCTGGGGGACCCTGATCTGGGGGGGCCTGGTCTGGGGGGCCCTGGTCTGACGCTGACCTAGCACACCGCCCTTCCATCCCTCCATATCTCAACATGTCTGTGATTAAAGGCACACATCAGCCATTCGCCACTCGCCACTGACAAAATCTGTCGTTCTGCTGCGAGGTGGGAGTGTGCCGGGCGACAGCTGCAGAGGGCTTGCCATTACAGTGCTATGCAAAACACGGCTGCCCTCACAAAGAGCCCATTAACGGACTAAACGGGTGTTTTTACAAACCGAGTACGCACGCTGGTGGGGCCATGGTTAGGGGGTTGTGGAGGTTGGCAGGGTGGAGGGGCTGCAGCAGGAGGTTAGACCAGGGGGTTAGTAGCCTAAACTACAAAGTCTTTGTCTCTGAACCTCAGCTGTCAACCATCTCTGATACATACAGTAAGTATTGGGTTGCATCGGAGGGGACGAGCATAACATGGCAAAAGCTCGAGGAGTTCGACCAAAAGCTAGACCATAAGACCATAAGAAGACCATTAAATGGTCACAAGTGGCAGTTTTAATTTAAAAAATAATATCAAAATAGATGGTATAAATGGAATCTCATTCGACAAGAAAACCTTTAACTTTTCATTTACATTTGCTCTTCCTTTCCCTTCCCATGTAAACTTTCCCAGACCTCCAGTCCATCCCACGTACCTGTCAGTTTGAAGAGCGTGGCCTTGCGGAATCCGTCGGTGTGTTTGTACTTCATGAGGTGAATCCAGGACAGCATGTAGTGGAGGAAGAATCCCGGTCTGGCCAAAGCCTCCAGAGAATCATAACCCTGGATCCAGGTGTCACGGTGCAGCGTGAAGGTAGCCGCGTCCCAGAATGCTTCACTCTCCTCCCACTTGGTCAGCGTGAGATGGCCGCTGCTGTCCACAGCCAGGAAGTAGTTGGGCCGATCGGACGCCTCGAACGACACCAGGGACGTGTCTAGAGGAAAGGTTGATCACCAATTTAGGAACCTCAACATCAAGGGTCTTTTCTGGTTAAATAAAGGTTTTTAAAAAACTATTTGAGCTCTTTACGCCTGGGTACCGTATGTGACCCAGGTCAGGCTAGCACCTTAGTGGTCAGATAAATGTAGAACACTAGGCTAGCTAAAACAGTCTAGGCTAGCTAAAACAGTCTAGCCTAGCTAAAACAGTCTAGGCTAGCTAATACTTCTAGCTGCAGTCTAGCTGATAACTCCTCCTGGCAGCCTGAGTAGCCATAACTACAGCCTGACTAGCCATAACTACAGCCTGAATAGCCATCACTACAGCCTGACTAGCCATCACTACAGCCTGACTTCAATAAACCAGTGGATAGGGACTGGAAGACTTCATTAGACCAGTGGATAGGGACTGGATAGGGACTGGAAGACTTCATTAGACCAGTGGATAGGGACTGGATAGGGACTGGATAGGGACTGGATAGGGACTGGAAGACTTCATTAGACCAGTGGATAGGGACTGGATAGGGACTGGATAGGGACTGGAAGACTTCATTAGACCAGTGGATAGGGACTGGATAGGGACTGAACAGGGACTGGAAGACTTCATTAGACCAGAGGACAGGGACTGGACAGGGACTGGAAGACTTCATTAGACCAGTGGATAGGGACTGGATAGGGACTGAACAGGGACTGGAAGACTTCATTAGACCAGAGGACAGGGACTGGAAGACTTCATTAGACCAGAGGACAGGGACTGGAAGACTTCATTAGACCAGTGGACAGGGACTGGAAGACTTCATTAGAACAGTGGACAGGGACTGGATAGGGACTGGAAAACTTAATTAGACGAGAGGATAGGGACTGGATAGGGACAGGGACTGGAAGACTTCATTAGACCAGAGGACAGGGACTGAAATACTTTTTAATGACTGGACGTTGGGGTAGGAGGAAGCCTAAGAATGCAGAGTGTTAGAAAGTGTTATTTATGGAGGAGGAAGTAGTAAAACGAGGACTGACATGGAAATGGCCATTACATTAGACTGGTGTGATGAGGACGGACATGGAAATGGCCATTACATTAGACTGGTGTGACGAGGACTGACATGGAAATGGCCATTACATTAGACTGGTGTGATGAGGACGGACATGGAAATGGCCATTACATTAGACTGGTGTGACGAGGACTGACATGGAAATGGCCATTACATTAGACTGGTGTGATGAGGACGGACATGGAAATGGCCATTGCATTAGACTGGTGTGACGAGGACTGACATGGAAATGGCCATTGCATTAGACTGGTGTGGCGAGGACTGACATGGAAATGGCCATTACATTAGACTGGTGTGACGAGGACTGACATGGAAATGGCCATTGCATTAGACTGGTGTGACGAGGACTGACATGGAAATGGCCATTACATTAGACTGGTGTGACGAGGACTGACATGGAAATGGCCTTTGCATTAGACTGATGTGACGAGGACTGACATGGAAATGGCCATTGCATTAGACTGGTGTGACGCGGACGGACATGGAAATGGCCATTACATTAGACTGGTGTGACGAGGACTGACATGGAAATGGCCATTGCATTAGACTGGTGTGATGAGGACTGACATGGAAATGGCCATTACATTAGACTGGTGTGACGAGGACTGACATGGAAATGGCCATTGCATTAGACTGGTGTGATGAGGATGGACATGGAAATGGCCATTGCATTAGACTGGTGTGACGAGGACTGACATGGAAATGGCCTTTGCATTAGACTGGTGTGACGAGGACTGACATGGAAATGGCCTTTGCATTAGACTGGTGTGATGAGGACTGACATGGAAATGGCCATTGCATTAGACTGGTGTGACGAGGACTGACATGGAAATGGCCATTACATTAGACTGGTGTGACGAGGACTGACATGGAAATGGCCATTGCATTAGACTGGTGTGATGAGGATGGACATGGAAATGGCCATTGCATTAGACTGGTGTGATGAGGATGGACATGGAAATGGCCATTGCATTAGACTGGTGTGACGAGGACGGACATGGAAATGGCCATTGCATTAGACTGGTGTGACGAAGACTGACATGGAAATGGCCATTGCATTAGACTGGTGTGATGAGGATGGACATGGAAATGGCCATTGCATTAGACTGGTGTGATGAGGATGGACATGGAAATGGCCATTGCATTAGACTGGTGTGACGAGGACGGACATGGAAATGGCCATTGCATTAGACTGGTGTGATGAGGATGGACATGGAAATGGCCATTGCATTAGACTGGTGTGATGAGGACTGACATGGAAATGACCATTGCATTAGACTGGTGTGATGAGGACTGACATGGAAATGGCCATTGCATTAGACTGGTGTGACGAGGACAGACATAGAAATGGCCATTGCATTAGACTGATGTGACGAGGCCTGGCAGTGACGCTGCTCTGTTTCCTCTGCGCTGCTCACCATGCGGACGCGCTCTGCTGAGCCCAGGGGTCATCATGAAGAGGGACAAGAAGCCAGCCGCAGCAGGGTCTCCTTTCTTAGGGAACACTGTCCCACTGGACCTGTTGGCTGCCAGCACCGTGTCCCTCTCCCTGTAGGTCACCAGCCTGTAGGGGCCTTTACCCAGAACTACAAGACGGAGGAGAGGAACACTGTTATGAGGAATCCTTCGTTGTATGGCTGACATCGACAATGGGGCCCCAGAACTGTGCAGACACTCTGCCCCCATGTGGTTTAAACAATGAAGTGCCTTACACATTGATCATGATGAAATGTTTGTAGCAAATTCTAAAGACAATGCACAATAAATTCCGAGGTTCAGTCATTGATTTGATTCTTGGAGAAATTAGATGTTTTTTTGTTGACAAATAGGAAGAGTTTGAGATAAGATGATGTATGTACCTTTATTGTAGTATTCACAATCGTAGGCTGAAAAGACAAACAGAAAGAGTCGTTAGTGGAATTAAATTATAAACTGTAGTTAATTACATATTTTATTGACCTTTATTTAACTAGTCAAGTCAGTTAAGAACAAATTCTTATTTTCAATGACGGCCTAGGAACAGTGGGTTAACTGCCTTGTTCAAGGGGCATTTGCCTGAAAACAGAGTGCCAATTCAGATGGTCCCACACACTCACATACCACCCATTGAATGGGTAGTGTGCCCGGTGCCTGCCCGTTGGCCACTCATTGCCCGCTCATAGCCGCAGACTTACGGCAGATCGACGGGGATCGCCAGTCCACGGTGACACCCTGGTGACAGCATCGGTGGGCGTAGGCTGCCACGCTGGTACAGAAACACTCACAGTCCCCACCGCGACTACAGCCGCACGTATCAGCCAGACAGTTCATATAAAACCATGTCACGTCCACCTGGACAGGGGGAGACAGGAAGGAACCTTTCAGACCCTTTAAGACTGTTGTCCACTAGCATAGGGATATGGTAGTAACAGCCTGATACGACACACAGCCTGAAACAACAACAATTATCTGATGAGTTATTGATTTGACTCAAGATCATCTCAAAAGTAATTTTAATGACAGAATAACAACAGTGATTAGAATCACAACTTTAGTAAGACATATGTGGAGAAGAGATTGGACAGCAGACCAGCTGATAGAGGATAGGGGTTATGTCATGTGGAGAAGAGACAGGACAGCAGACCAGCTGACAGAGGATAGGGGTTATGTCATGTGGAGAAGAGACAGGACAGCAGACCAGCTGACAGAGGATAGGGGGTTATGTAGAGGATAGGGATTATGTAGAGGATAGGGGGTTATGTAATGTGGAGAAGGGACAGGACAGCAGACCAGCTGACAGATGATAGGGGTTATGTAGAGGATAGGGGTTATGTAGAGGATAGGGGTTATGTAATGTGGAGAAGAGTTAGGACAGCAGACCAGCTGACAGAGGGTAGGGGGTTATGTAGAGGATAGGGGGTTATGTAATGTGGAGAAGAGATAGGACAGCAGACCAGCTGACAGAGGATAGGGGGTTATGTAGAGGATAGGGGTTATGTAGAGGATAGGGGTTATATAGAGGATAGAGGTTATGTAGAGGATAGGGGTTATGTAATGTGGAGAAGAGACAAGACAGCAGACCAGCTGACAGAGGGTAGGGGGTTATGTAATGTGGAGAAGAGATAGGACAGCAGACCAGCTGACAGAGGATAGGGGGTTATGTAATGTAATGTTTTAAGAATTTGTTCTTAACTGACTTGCCTGGTTAAATAAAGGTAAAAAAAAAATTTTTAAAAATGTGGAGAAGAGACAAGACAGCAGACCAGCTGACAGAGGATAGGGGTTATGTAGAGGATAGGGGTTATGTAATGTGGAGAAGAGATAGGACAGCAGACCAGCTGACAGAGGATAGGGGTTATGTAATGTGGAGAAGAGATAGGACAGCAGACCAGCTGACAGAGGATATGGGTTATGTAGAGGATAGGGGTTATGTAATGTGGAGAAGAGATAGGACAGCAGACCAGCTGGCAGAGGATAGGGGTTATGTAGAGGATAGGGGTTATGTAATGTGGAGAAGAGATAAGACAGCAGACCAGCTGACAGAGGATAGGGGTTATGTAGAGGATAGGGGTTATGTAGAGGATAGGAGTTATGTAATGTGGAGAAGAGATAGGACAGCAGACCGGCTGACAGAGGGTAGGGGTTATGTAATGTGGAGAAGAGATAGGACAGCAGACCGGCTGACAGAGGGTAGGGGTTATGTAATGTGGAGAAGAGATAGGACAGCAGACCAGCTGACAGAGGATAGGGGTTATGTAATGTGGAGAAGAGATAGGACAGCAGACCAGCTGACAGAGGATAGGAGGTTATGTAATGTGGAGAAGAGACAGGACAGCAGACCAGCTGACAGAGGGTAGTGGGTTATGTAATGTGGAGAAGAGACAGGACAGCAGACCAGCTGACAGAGGATAGGGGGTTATGTAATGTGGAGAAGAGATAGGACAGCAGACCAGCTGACAGAGGATAGGAGGTTATGTAATGTGGAGAAGAGACAGGACAGCAGACCAGCTGACAGAGGATAGGGGGTTATGTAATGTGGAGAAGAGATAGGACAGCAGACCAGCTGACAGAGGGTAGTGGGATATGTAATGTAATGTGTATGTCAGGCTTGAGAGAAGCCCCAGTAATACTAACAGCCAGAGTAACATCAACCCACACAGAGATCTGTGAGACAGCCTACAGTAAGACAGTAAGATCCTGATTCATGTCTGTGCTTTACAGTGAGTCAAACGGCCTTTGGGAGGTGACTCAAATAACCAGAACCAACCCGCCCCCCCTCACACACCACACCCCTAGTACTCATCAACACAGACAGCTGAAACAGCAGTGGGAGAAACTGCATGTCACAGTATAGACACACACATGCTCTTCTGCACACACATACACACACACACAGATGTAAACACACACACACACACATATATCCAGAAACAGATATCCACATGCGTATGCATACCCACTCTCACACACTCGCAACACAACCTTCCCTCCATTGGTTGAGCTGCTGGCTGTCATACTCCATACTCACCACCGGGTGGCAGACCAGGAAGACCTCGCTGAGCAGGACTCCACACTGCCTCTTGGAGAACGGCTCCCTCAGGGGGTTCAGACTGCAGGGGTGTCTGATGTCTGGGCTGTTAACACACTGGACACACACATATCTAACGTTAGAAGACGGACAATAGACACCTGTATCATGTATGAACACACGCACACGCACACACACAGACTAATACACACACACTATCCACTGAGAATAGACCGTGGGGGTTTTGAAACTTGCCTCAGCTGCCGTCCAGCTGTTGCCAAACTCCTGAGGCGTGGCAGAGTCTATGTTCTCTGGTGTCCTCATCTCATTGACCGTCCTCAGGTCAAAGTTCCCACACAGACCGCTCAGCTTGCCCTGAACACAGTATTCACATGAATATGACACCAATCACAGCTCTGTATAGTAATAAGGAAGGGCTTGGTGACCTGATGGTGCTAATCAAGGGCTTGGTGACCTGATGGTGCAAATCAAGACGTTGGTGACCTGATGGTGCTAATCAAGTGGTTGGTGACCTGATGGTGTTAATCAAGACGTTGGTGACCTGATGGTGCTAATCAAGGGCTTGGTGACCTGATGGTGCTAATCAAGGAGTTAGTGACCTGATGGTGCTAATCAAGAGCTTGGTGACCTGATGGTGTTAATCAAGACGTTGGTGACCTGATGGTGCTAATCAAGGGCTTGGTGACCTGATGGTTCTAAACAAGGGGTTGGTGACCTGATGGTGCTAATCAAGAGCTTGGTGACCTGATGGTGCTAATCAAGGGGTTGGTGACCTGATGGTGCTAATCAAGGGCTTGGTGACCTGATGATGCTAATCAAGGGGTTGGTGACTTGATGGTGCTAATCAAGGGCTCGGTGACCTGATGGTGCTAATCAAGCACTTGGTGACCTGATGGTGCTAATCAAGGGGTTAGTGACCTGATGGTGCTAATCAAGACGTTGGTGACCTGATGGTGCTAATCAAGGGCTTGGTGACCTGATGGTGCTAATCAAGGGGTTAGTGACCTGATGGTGCTAATCAAGACGTTGGTGACCTGATGGTGCTAATCAAGGGCTTGGTGACCTGATGGTGCTAATCAAGAGCTTGGTGACCTGATGGTGCTAATCAAGGGGTTGGTGACCTGATGGTGCTAATCAAGGGGTTAGTGACCTGATGGTGCTAATCAAGAGGTTGGTGACCTGATGGTGCTAATCAAGGGGTTAGTGACCTGATGGTGCAAATCAAGAGGTTGGTGACTTGATGGTGCTAATCAAGGGGTTGGTGACCTGATGGTGCTAATCAAGGGCTTGGTGACCTGATGGTTCTAAACAAGGGGTTGGTGACCTGATGGTGCTAATCAAGGGCTTGGTGACCTGATGGTTCTAAACAAGGGGTTGGTGACCTGATGGTGCTAATCAAGAGCTTGGTGACCTGATGGTGCTAATCAAGGGGTTGGTGACCTGATGGTGCTAATCAAGGGCTTGGTGACCTGATGATGCTAATCAAGGGGTTGGTGACTTGATGGTGCTAATCAAGGGCTCGGTGACCTGATGGTGCTAATCAAGCACTAGGTGACCTGATGGTGCTAATCAAGGGGTTGGTGACCTGATGGTGCTAATCAAGAGGTTGGTGACCTGATGGTGCTAATCAAGGGGTTAGTTACCTGATGGTGCTAATCAAGGGGTTGGTGACTTGATGGTGCTAATCAAGGGGTTGGTGACCTGATGGTGCTAATCAAGAGCTTGGTGACCTGATGGTGCTAATCAAGACGTTGGTGACCTGATGGTGCTAATCAAGAGGTTGGTGACCTGATGGTGCTAATCAAGGGGTTGGTGACCTGATGGTGCTAATCAAGAGGTTGGTGACCTGATGGTGCTAATCAAGTGGTTGGTGACCTGATGGTGTTAATCAAGGGGTTGGTGACCTGATGGTGCTAATCAAGGGCTTGGTGACCTGATGGTTCTAAACAAGGGGTTGTTGACCTGATGGTGCTAATCAAGGGGTTTGTGACCTGATGGTGCTAATCAAGGGCTTGGTGACCTGATGGTGCTAATCAAGGGGTTGGTGACCTGATGGTGCTAATCAAGGGCTTGGTGACCTGATGATGCTAATCAAGGGGTTGGTGACTTGATGGTGCTAATCAAGGGCTTGATGACCTGATGGTGCTAATCAAGAGCTTGATGACCTGATGGTGCTAATCAAGGGCTTGATGACCTGATGGTGCTAATCGAGGGCTTGGTGACCTGATGGTGCTAATCAAGGGGTAAGTGACCTGATGGTGCTAATCAAGGGCTTGGTGACCTGATGGTGCTAATCAAGGGCTTGGTGATTAGTTGATTTGTTGAATAAGGTGTGACGGATTGGAGGATCCAGAGGACTGGGTTGAGAAAGACTGCTATAGGAGACAGCAGCTGCTTTGTAATGACAGGGCCATGTTATTCTAGGGTAGGGATTGTGGAACACTAACAACCGATGGTGCCTGACCTGCCAGCGTGGTCCAGCCTGGATGTGGACCGTGGTCTTGCGATCCCAGAGCACGGTCAGGTCCTCCTCGGGAACGTGGACCACGGTGAAGAGCCCAGCGCTCCATATGAACACCCCCTGCCTCCAGTCGATCACACTGGACGGGTTCTACACAGGGTGGAGGACAGGAAACAGGACAATGGACAGGAATTAGATCAATACTGAAGAACAGGTTGAGATGAGCCAGGGGGGTCCGGGGGATTGCCCCCCTGTTTTTGTTTAACCTAATTTCTTTATGGTTTATTGTTCATTAAGGACAGAGGACAAGACAGAGGACAGGGAAGAGGACAGGGAAGAGGACAAGTTAGAGAAGGGAAAAGAGGACAGGGAAGATGACAGGAAAGAGGACAAGGCAGAGGTCAAGGAAGAGGACAGGGAAGAGGACAGGGAAGAGGACAAGATGGAGGACAGGGAAGAGGTGAAGATGGAGGACAGGGAAAAGGACAAGCTGGAGGACAGGGAAGAGGGCAGGGATCATGAATAAGGTAGTCTAAAATAGGTGAAATTTGTGCCATAATTGGTAAGGTGTGACAATAGTAATGTGATATTCATTGGGTCTGAGGGGTCAGGGGTTAAGGGTAGTTTCTCTCTGTAATGTTTTCATCAAACATTTCTTATAACACTGTAGGTTACATTAACCCTATCGAAAGCAAGTAAGCAAACAAGTAACGAGCCGCTAGTGGAAACTGGGAGGCATCCCAGCGCTGGCCAGACTTGGTAGGACCACCAGTGGCAAGCTACCTGGTAAGGTTCAGGAGCATGAGCAGGAGCAGGAGCATGAGCAGGAGCAGGAGCAGGAGCAGGATTATGAGCAGGAGCATGAGCATGAGCAGGAGCATGAGCAGGAGCATGAGCATGAGCAGGAGCAGGAGCAGGAGCATGAGCAGGAGCAGGAGCAGGAGCAGGGGCAGGAACAGGAGCAGGAGCAGGAACAGGAGCAGGAGCAGGAGCAGGAGCAGGAGCAGGAGCAGGAGCAGGAGCATGCACTTACTGGTTTGCCACTGTCGTCGTCGAACGCAATGAAAGATCTACCAATGTTGATGAGTAGAGATTTCCTGCAGATGACGCCGCTGTCGTAACAGTCCACGTTCTCAGCCGTCACACTCATCATCAGATCAGCACTGCTCTGAAGGTGGGATGGGAAAAACAACATGAAAATAGCAAGCTAACCCAGGACAGAACGATGCTACTGAAAACTACGTAACGTGTATATTGAGTATTTAAACCCTAAGCCAGTCTATTCATCAATCCCTTCATCCATACACAGATATCTAGCTTTCACAGATTTCTTGCATTATATTTAGTCAACCCATTTTATTATCAAATAACGAGGAAACATATATGAACTTGAGTACTGGAAATGTGACTCTGGTACCTTTTCCTAGGTAGACTTTACACACTCTAACGTAGTCAAATATCATACCTTTACTAGGTAGACTTTACACACTCTAACGTAGTCAAACATCATACCTTTACTAGGTAGACTTTACACACTCTAACGTAGTCAAATATCATACTTTTCCTAGGTAGACTTTACACACTCTAACGTAGTCAAATATCATACCTTTACTAGGTAGACTTTACACACTCTAACGTAGTCAAATATCATACCTTTACTAGGTAGACTTTACACACTCTAACGTAGTCAAATATCATACCTTTACTAGGTAGACTTTACACACTCTAACGTAGTCAAATATCATACCTTTACTAGGTAGACTACACACTCTAACGTAGTCAAATATCATACCTTTACTAGGTAGACTTTACACACTCTAACGTAGTCAAATATCATACCTTTACTAGGTAGACTTTACACACTCCAACGTAGTCAAATATCATACCTTTACTAGGTAGACTACACACTCTAACGTAGTCAAATATCATACCTTTTCCTAGGTAGACTTTACACACTCTAACGTAGTCAAATATCATACCTTTACTAGGTAGACTTTACACACACTAACGTAGTCAAATATCATACCTTTACTAGGTAGACTTTACACACTCTAACGTAGTCAAATATCATACTTTTCCTAGGTAGACTTTACACACTCTAACGTAGTCAAATATCATACCTTTACTAGGTAGACTTTACACACTCTAACGTAGTCAAATATCATACCTTTACTAGGTAGACTTTACACACTCTAACGTAGTCAAATATCATACCTTTACTAGGTAGACTTTACACACTCTAACGTAGTCAAATATCATACCTTTACTAGGTAGACTACACACTCTAACGTAGTCAAATATCATACCTTTACTAGGTAGACTTTACACACTCTAACGTAGTCAAATATCATACCTTTACTAGGTAGACTTTACACACTCCAACGTAGTCAAATATCATACCTTTACTAGGTAGACTACACACTCTAACGTAGTCAAATATCATACCTTTACTAGGTAGACTACACACTCTAACATAGTCAAATATCATATCTTTACTAGGTAGACTACACACTCTAACGTAGTCATACATCATACCTTTACTAGGTAGACTACACACTCTAACGTAGTCATACATCATACCTTTGCTAGGTAGACTACACACTCTAACGTAGTCAAATATCATACCTTTACTAGGTAGACTTTACACACTCTAACGTAGTCAAATATCATACCTTTACTAGGTAGACTACACACTCTAACGTAGTCAAATATCATACCTTTACTAGGTAGACTTTACACACTCTAACGTAGTCAAATATCATACCTTTACTAGGTAGACTTTACAGACTCCAACGTAGTCAAACAGTAGACCATCAAAGGTCCTGTAGTGGCGGTCCCCATAGGCTGTGCACATGGACGGACACGGACGGAACACACACTGGAATGTTCCATGCTGGCAGACACTGAAAGAGACACACAGCGTCAACCATCACGATTCAGTACCAACCTGCCAGCAAACTGCTACCACTTAATGTAAGCACATTCTGTCACAACTAATGACCGCCTTTTGTTCGGGAGGCCCCCAGTGATTATCATCTGTCCGAAAAGTAGGGATCTCGACCAACTGCCAAATGTTGAATCACCAGCGTTCATAGTGCTATTATACAGATCCCTATCTCTCCTCTTCTCTTGCTAACTGCTAGAAGAAGAAATGGATGGCAGAGAAGAAAGGAGACAGACTGGGATCACTGTTTCACTCGGCAGGGACAGAGAGACTGTTGAATGAACGGCCCTCATACAAGGACTCTCTGTAAACCAGAGCTGGGAGGTGATTTTCTATGATAGATAATAGAGGGTTATGGATATCAGGTGAACAGTCTCACCGTCGGTACAATCTATACAAGACTCATCACCTAAAGCTCAGGAATGATCCTGGAAAATTGTTAGCTGCTCGAAAGTTTGTCTTAAATTCGGCCACACATTGGCAGGTTTTGCCAGGTGCTGAGTCAACAAATTTGTCAGTGACTCAGATTCTTGAAATGTCATGGCAAATGAAAGCTGTATATATGATCGACCTTATAAGGGGTTGAATATAGAGGGGTGTTTAGAAGAAACAAAACCTCTCTGTGTCATACTTCTGTACAGGAAATGATCTGAAAACCATTCACTGATTTATGACTGTAGATAATTAGGTTCCACTCTCTCCTAAAACGTGTTGCGTTTGGTACATATCCTGTTTGGTTCGAGAAGAGTTTCATCTCTGGAAAAGTCTGTGTATGAGTTGTTTTTTAAACGTACCATTGATGACAGGGGGAGGTGACTCTATCTCCTGGATAGTACTCTTTCCCCTTCCAGAGGCAGGGGCAGGCGTCAGGCTCAAAACACTCATCACCATGTTTCAGCAATCTGGGAAACACACGCAAACAAACACAGCTGTCCGGTTCATTCACTTCAGTTCAGAATTCATCTGTTTCTCTACTTGTAGAACAAAACTTACATTTGCTTTGTACCTTTTTCACACATAGAGATACTGTGTCTCTGTGCAGGTACTCTACTAAGTTCATCGCCACCCGGACGATTTACATTTACTCCCCCACCGCCCTCCACTGGTTTCCCCCACCGCCCTCCATTGGTTTCCCCCACCGCCCTCCATTGGTTTCCCCCACCGCCCTCCATTGGTTTCCCCCACCGCCCTCCATTGGTTTCCCCCACCGCCCTCCATTGGTCTCCCCCACCGCCCTCCATTGGTCTCCCCACCGCCCTCCATTGGTTTCCCCCACCGCCCTCCATTGGTTTCCCCCATCGCCCTCCATTTGTCTCCCCCACCGCCCTCCATTGGTCTCCCCCACCGCCCTCCATTGGTTTCCCCCACCACCCTCCATTGGTTTCCCCCACCGCCCTCCATTGGTTTCCCCCACCGCCCTCCATTGGTTTCCCCCACCGCCCTCCATTGGTTTCCCCCACCGCCCTCCATTGGTTTCCCCCACCGCCCTCCATTGGTCTCCCCCACTGCCCTCCATTGGTTTCCCCCACCGCCCTCCATTGGTTTCCCCCACCGCCCTCCATTGGTTTCCCCCACCGCCCTCCATTGGTTTCCCCCACCGCCCTCCGTTGGTTTCCCCCACCGCCCTCCATTGGTTTTTACACTGCTGCTACTCGCTGTTTATAGCCTCCACATTGACTCGGTACCGGTAGCCCCTGTATATAGCCTCCACATTGACTCGGTACCGGAAGCCCCTGTACATAGCCTCCACATTGACTCGATACCGGTACCACATTGACTCGGTACCGGTAGCCCCTGTATATAGCCTCCACATTGACTCGATACCGGAAGCCCCTGTACATAGCCTCCACATTGACTTGATACCGGTACCACATTGACTCGGTACCGGTAGCCCCTGTAAATAGCCTCCACATTGACTTGGTACCGGTAGCCCCTGTATATAGCCTCCACATTGACTCGGTACCGGTAGCCCCTGTAAATAGCCTCCACATTGACTCGGTACCACATTGACTCGGTACCTGTACGACATTGACTTGGTACCGGTAGCCCCTGTATATAGCATCCACATTGACTCGGTACCGGTACCACATTGACTCGGTACCGGTAGCCCCTGTATATAGCATCCACATTGACTCGGTACCGGTACCACATTGACTCGGTACCGGTAGCCCCTGTATATAGCATCCACATTGACTCGGTACCGGTAGCCCCTGTATATAGCATCCACATTGACTCGGTACCGGTAGCCCCTGTATATAGCATCCACATTGACTCGGTACCGGTAACCCCTGTATTCAGCCTCGTTACTGTTATTTCATTACTTTTTCATTGTTACACTGTTGGTTAAAGGCTTGTAAGTAAGTATTTCATGGTACACCTGTTGTTTTCGGCACGTGACAACTAAAGTTTGATTTCATTTGATCTTTTGCCCAACTCTGTGCCCAAGAGGACTGAACGACAGAGGGAACGCAAGAGTCAGTCTGGATCCAGTAACTACCGCTACAGTCAGGAAATTAGAAAAGGTAAGGGGAGGGGGGGGGGGGGGGGGATAAACTCTGGATGAAAAGGAGAAACACTCGTTACATGAGAAAACCAGATGATTAGGATTCTCAGAGATAGAGAGAAACAGCCTTTGTCCGGGCCGTTCCATTGGGTCTCCACACTGTTAGAGCGACAGGGCTGATAAATATCTTGTAATATCACGTCGACGGGTCACAGTTATATCCCCTGGAGGGGGGGGGGGGAGAGAGAGAGAGAGGGAGAGGGAGAGGGAGAGAGAGAGAGAGTGGAGAGGAGAGGAGAGAGAGAGTGTGGGAGAGGAGAGGAGAGGAGAGGAGAGAGAGAGAGAGAGAGAGAGAGAGAGGGAGAGGGAGAGGGAGAGGGAGAGAGAGAGTGGAGAGGAGAGGAGAGAGAGAGTGTGGGAGAGGAGAGGAGAGGAGAGGAGAGGAGAGAGAGAGAGAGAGAGAGAGAGAGAGAGAGAGAGAGAGAGAGAGCGGAGAGGAGAGGCTGGGGACAGTAGACAATGAAGCGACACATTAAATGGTCTGGCCACAAACCTAGAGGTTCATCTGTGTAAAGTTACACTGCAGATAAAGTGGTGTTAACAGCTTTCTTTACCCGTCCGCCAAGCCGCTGGATCGATTACCCCGATCAAAGCTTCCATAATAACTCCTTCTCTACTGCAGTCTGACTGTGCTGGCGTGCAGTAGCTATGAATAAATCTCAGTCAATGAATTCATCTTTCTCTATCGCTCGTTTAATTAAACCTTATCTATTTGTGTATAAATGTGCATACCTGTATAATGAAGACAGTGGTGAATAGTCATTCTGCAAGTCATAATCATGTACTTGTAATGCTTAAAGTGTTGTCACGACAACACATTCTAACTCATTTTAACTTAAAGTTAATTTATTTAACACTTAAACTGTTAATTTGGGTGTACATTTTAACAGTACATTGTCATTTTTTACACCAACTCATTCATATTCTGTATGTAGCTGAACATTGTTTTAAGCTGGATCCAGCTCGCCCAGACCACCTTGTCTTATGCCTTAAAAAGGCCTGGACCGACAGGCATGACAGCATTAGTCTTTCATTCTTTTTCTTAACAGGCTCTTATTTCTGCCAGGAATGCCCAATACGAAGGTGAAGAAATCTTGGGCAGTGTTGGCATTTTCTGGATGGGAGGGCTGGTGCAAAGCAGTGCCAGAAGTTGAATTCTACAGGGTTCATTATTGAGATGTGGAACTTTTTCCCAGGTTGAATACAGAGAAAGGTATTTAGTGCGGATGGTACACAACTATATGGCTTACGCTATCACAATGAAAGATACACATGTTTCCTGACAGGTCAAATTCAATTTTTAGGTTGCAGGGACGTTCTGAGAGAGTTTATTTTTAGGTTGAAGGGAGGTTCTGAGGACGTTTATTTTTAGGTTGCAGGGAGGTTCTGAGGACGTTTATTTTTAGGTTGCAGGGAGGTTCTGAGGACGTTTATTTTTAGGTTGCAGGGAGGTTCTGAGGATGTTTATTTTTAGGTTCCAGGGAGGTTTTGAGAACGTTTATTTTTAGGTTGCAGGGAGGTTCTGAGAATGTTTATTTTTAGGTTGCAGGAAGGTTCTGAGAACGTTTATATTTAGGTTGCATGGAGGTTCTGAGAATGTTTTTTCTGGGAGGTTTTATTAACGTTCTAAGAATGGAAATGATAGGTTATTTGGAGTTTTTTTTTAATAACTTCCTGAAAACGTTCAATGAATGTTTCAATAAGACTTTTAATAACACTCCTACAGTAGCTTAGTTTGCCTTAATGTTTCTTCACGTTCTGAGAACGGAATGTCTTTTAAAAAAAAATAAACATTTTTAGAACGTTCTCTGAAAGTTACCAAAGCCTTCTTGTGGTTTTTATGGAACGTTTTCTTAATGTGCTCAGAACAATTTGGGAACGTGATTTTAAATAGAACCCTGAAGAAACCTGTAGGAAACGTTACGCTGAAGTACTGAAATTCCCACAGAAGAAAGGGTTTTTCTTGATATTCTCTGAACTATTTGGAACATTCCCAATGTCAAACAGGTTGGAGAACATTCCTAGAACATTGCCAAACATTTTACTAAATGTAACCACTTTAAGGAAATATTCTGTTAAAGTAATAAAATACCAGGAAAATATATTTTTTTTTCAAGTTCATTAAATGTGCTGAGAATGTTCCAAAGCCAAGCAACTATCCTGCACCATTCCCAGAATGTTGTGGAAGCTTGTAAGCAAAATAACCATAGGACAACCACGCTCTCACCAAGCTCTAAGAAATATATGGTTCTCAGAACGTTGTGTGCTAGCTGGGCTGTATATTTTCTTTCTCTTGTCTAAACTTTAGACTGAGGAAGAGAGAGCAAAGGAAGAGCTAGGCTGAGGACGAGAGAGCACAGGAAGAACTATGCTGAGGAAGAGAGAGCTCAGGAAGAGCTAGGCTGAGGAAGAGTGAGCTCAGGAAGAGCTAGACTGAGGAAGAGAGCTCAGGAAGAGCAAGGCTGAGGAAGAGAGAACACAGGAAGAGCTAGGCTGAGGACGAGAGAACACAGGAAGAGCTAGGCTGAGGAAGAGAGAACACAGGAAGAGCTAGGCTGAGGAAGAGAGAAAACAGGAAGAACTATGCTGAGGAAGAGAGAACACAGGAAGAGCTAGGCTGAGGACGAGAGAACACAGGAAGAGCTAGGCTGAGGACGAGAGAGCACAGGAAGAGATAGGCTGAGGAAGAGAGAAAACAGGAAGAACTATGCTGAGGAAGAGAGAGCACAGGAAGAGCTAGGCTGAGGAAGAGAGAGCACAGGAAGAGCTATGCTGAGGAAGAGAGAGCACAGGAAGAGCAAGGCTGAGGAAGAGAGAGCACAGGAAGAGCTAGGCTGAGGACGAGAGAACACAGGAAGAGCACAACCCTCTGTCCCTTATGATGATGATGAAGCGTGTTAGAATGAGGAAGAGCACAACCCTCTGTCTCTCATGGTGATAATGAGAA
Organism: Oncorhynchus mykiss; assembly: GCF_013265735.2. Classification (NCBI taxonomy): domain Eukaryota; kingdom Metazoa; phylum Chordata; class Actinopteri; order Salmoniformes; family Salmonidae; genus Oncorhynchus; species Oncorhynchus mykiss. The sequence continues at coordinate 92,888,984 of NC_048570.1, read as the reverse complement.
AGTGTTAGAATGAGGAAGAGCACAGCCCTCTGTCTCTCATGGTGATAATGAGAACGTGTTGATGGTACTAGTTAAACGTGGTAGAATGAGGAAGATCACAACCCTCTGTCTCTCATGGTGATAATGAGAAAGTGTTGATGGTACTAGTTAAACGTGATAGCAGGAATTTATTTAAGAGGCTTAACCGACACCTGAGCTCCCTACACACCACCTGTTTACTACATAAACAACAAAAGAAAAGCCACTTATAGACGGAGAGAGAAGGGGATAGAGAGAAGAGAGAACGGAGAGGGGGACCAAGGGGTAGTTGCATGGGCAGAATTACACAAATTCATAACGAGTGGAATGTCTCAGCTCATAAAAACGATTTTATGAGAGAGAGAGAGAGAGAGAGAGAGAGAGAGAGAGAGAGAGACAGAGAAAGAGACAGAGAGAGAGAGAGAGAGAGAGAGAGAGAGAGAGAGAGAGAGAGCATGCGTCGGGGGCAAGGAGAACAGATGAAACCTCAGATCATGAGGATCAGGTAATGCAAACTGAGTGGAACGTTACTTTTCTGAAAACGGATCACTAAAATAAATATCCTGCTATAACGAGATAAAGTCTCGTTGTGATTTTGCGATAACGTGTAATAATTTATAATTTATCAGATCCTGCCTCCACCTGCAACTTCAGGTTCATATGAGTTCAACAGACATGTTAATTGTGGAAAAGTTAGGAATGGTTGAAAGGTCTACATTTTAGTTCATAAACAAGGTGCCCCATTGTGATTGAAAACAAAATGGGGTTCTGCTGTCAGCACCTTCACTAATGATTTCCCATAAGTTTTCGTACTGAGGAATAACTGCAGTTGACCTCCTGTAACACTTGTATTTTCAAAACTCATTTTATAGACATTTTGTAAAAAGCCAGGATTGCCAGTTTAACACTGCCGTGGGGATAATCTAACGCAACAGGTAGGCTGCTGTAAGGCCTCAATGGCACTTTCCTAGCCTATCACTTCCCCATTGATGTATCAATACTCCAAATGCAGCCATCACTGTCCCTCTACAAAGCTTGGTCTCATAGACTAGACGTATCATAGTACATGTAAATCTGGGACACTCGAATTAGTATGATATGTTACGTTTGGTTTGGTTACATAAGACAGATGGGTAGAGGTGTAACGCCAACGGTTAGCAACCCAAAGGCTGTGTGTTCAAATCTCATCACGGACAACTAATTATCAACTTTGCGACTACTTACTACTTTTTTAGCTACGTTGCAAGTACTTAGCACGTTAGCTAACCCATCCTCTAACCCTAACCCTAACCCTTTAAGCTAAGTCCTAACCCTAACCTTAACCCTAACCTTAACCCTAAACATAACCCCTAACCTAGCTAACGCTAGCCACCTAGCTAATGCTAGCCACCTAGCTAGCATTAACGTAAGACTGACATGAGCCACAGCAAATTGGAATTCGTAACATATATCATACGAAATGGATAATGGACATCCACTAATTAATGCATAACATACAAAACATTACGTCTACCCCTGAGTCCAGGTTGCAGCGCTCTACGGTATAAGGCCTCATTGTGTCCATATTGACCAGGACTTCCAACCTCCCCACTAGAATATCCAGTTGCAGGCCATTATTAAACACTCATGACAGGCTTCTCATGCATCCACATCTCCTTCCCATGATGCTCGTGTGGGATAGGTTGGTTCTCGTAAAGGTCGAGGAGTGTGTGATAAGTTGGTTCTTGTAAAGGTCGAGAAGTGTGTGTAACAGGAATCAGTGAATCACTCCTCCTACTCCTACCGAGTAACGAATCCTCTTTCCGTCTCCCCCATCACAAACACACCTCCCTCCGATCCACTTTTCCCGTTCCTCCCATCCCATCTCAATTTTCCATCCTGGATATCAGGTAAAACGTCTAAACGATACGCCCTTTCACAAAGATATCGTCTTCAAGCAGCAGGACTGACTGAACTATCTTTGTGTCTACCGCCAGGGTGGGGACAAACCAATCTCAACGCTGTCAAACCTTCTGAATCCCTCATTCTGTCAAACCTTTAGAATCCCTCATTCTCTCAAACCTTTAGAATCCCTCATTCTGCCAAACCTCTAGAATCCCTCATTCTGTCAAACCTCTAGAATCCCTCATTCTGTCAAACCTTTAGAATCCCTCATTCTGTCAAACCTTCTGAATCCCTCATTCTGTCAAACCTTTAGAATCCCTCATTATGTCAAACCTCTAGAATACCTCATTCTGTCAAACCTTTAGAATCCCTCATTCTGTCAAACCTTTAGAATCCCTCATTCTGTCAAACCTTCAGAATCCCCCATTCTGTCAATCCTTTAGAATCCCTCATTCTGTCAAACCTTTAGAATCCCTCATTCTGTCAAACCTTCTGAATCCCTCATTCTGTCAAACCTTTAGAATCCCTCATTATGTCAAACCTCTAGAATCCCTCATTCTGTCAAACCTTTAGAATCCCTCATTCTGTCAAACCTTTAGAATCCCTCATTCTGTCAAACCTTCAGAATCCCTCATTCTGTCAAACCTCTAGAATCCCTCATTCTGTCAAACTTTTAGAATCCCTCATTCTGTCAAACCTTTAGAATCCCTCATTCTGCCAAACCTCTAGAATCCCTCATTCTGTCAAACCTCTAGAATCCCTCATTCTGTCAAACCTTTAGAATCCCTCATTCTGTCAAACCTTCTGAATCCCTCATTCTGTCAAACCTTTAGAATCCCTCATTATGTCAAACCTCTAGAATACCTCATTCTCTCAAACCTTTAGAATCCCTCATTCTGCCAAACCTCTAGAATCCCTCATTCTGTCAAACCTCTAGAATCCCTCATTCTGTCAAACCTTTAGAATCCCTCATTCTGTCAAACCTTCTGAATCCCTCATTCTGTCAAACCTTTAGAATCCCTCATTATGTCAAACCTCTAGAATACCTCATTCTGTCAAACCTTTAGAATCCCTCATTCTGTCAAACCTTTAGAATCCCTCATTCTGTCAAACCTTCAGAATCCCCCATTCTGTCAATCCTTTAGAATCCCTCATTCTGTCAAACCTTTAGAATCCCTCATTCTGTCAAACCTTCTGAATCCCTCATTCTGTCAAACCTTTAGAATCCCTCATTATGTCAAACTAGAATCCCTCATTCTGTCAAACCTTTAGAATCCCTCATTCTGTCAAACCTTTAGAATCCCTCATTCTGTCAAACCTTCAGAATCCCTCATTCTGTCAAACCTCTAGAATCCCTCATTCTGTCAAACTTTTAGAATCCCTCATTCTGTCAAACCTTTAGAATCCCTCATTCTGTCAAACCTTCAGAGTTCCCTCATTCTGTCAAACCTTCAGAATCCCTCATTCTGTCAAACCTTTAGAATCCCTCATTCTGTCAAACCTCTAGAATCCCTCATTCTGTCAAACCGTTAGAATCCCTCATTCTGTCAAACTTTTAGAATCCCTCATTCTGTCAAACCTTCAGAATCCCTCATTCTGTCAAACCTTCAGAATCCCTCATTATGTCAAACTTTTAGAATCCCTCATTCCGTCAAACAGCTACTTCTGAAAAGTAATCTGTACTTCCACGTTGGTTCCCCGTGTACGCTACAGGCCACATCCTGTAGCAGACTGAATCCACAAACTGGTGGTTTGAAGTTCAGGATAGCTTGTTTTCTAGGTCATGAGTAAGCTAGATAGCGATCTCCCTTTTCCCCGTCTAACATATGAGAACACTTCGGGAAAAGGGATCACCAACGTCAGGATTTTCCCAGGGGTCTGTCTGTTCCCATGCTGAATAGAAAAACATTGAGGGGTGGCTGGACGTGTGTGCCACATATCTAAGTGTAATATTACCTGTGTAAGACCCTGGTTTTATCGCACCTGGACCCCCGTCCAGTCATATGGTCAAGTGACACAAAGAGGGACTTAGGCAAATTACAATCGGCCCGGAACAGTGTAGAAAGGCTGGCCCTTAAATGTACACGGAGAGCTAACATTAATGAAATGCTGCCCTACACCACCATTAGTCAGAGACATGCTGCCCTACACCACCATTACTCAGAGACATGCTGCCCTACTCTACCATTACTCAGAGACATGCTGCCCTACACCACCATTACTCAGAGACATGCTGCCCTACTCTACCATTACTCAGAGACATGCTGCCCTACACCACCATTACACAGAGACATGCTGCCCTATACTACCATTACTCAGAGACATGCTGCCCTACTCTACCATTACTCAGAGACATGCTGCCCTACACCACCATTACTCAGAGACATGCTGCCCTACACCACCATTACTCAGAGACATGCTGCCCTACTCTACCATTACACAGAGACATGCTGCCCTATACCACCATCACTCAGAGACATGCTGCCCTATACTACCATTACACAGAGACATGCTGCCCTACTCTACCATTACTCAGAGACATGCTGCCCTACACCACCATTACTCAGAGACATGCTGCCCTACTCTACCATTACACAGAGACATGCTGCCCTATACCACCATCACTCAGAGACATGCTGCCCTATACCACCATCACTCAGAGACATGCTGCCCTACTCTACCATTACTCAGAGACATGCTGCCCTATACCACCATCACTCAGAGACATGCTGCCCTACTCTACCATTAGTCAGAGACATGCTGCCCTACTCTACCATTACTCAGAGACATGCTGCCCTACTCTACCATTACTCAGAGACATGCTGCCCTACTCTACCATTACTCAGAGACATGCTGCCCTACTCTACCATTACTCAGAGACATGCTGCCCTACTCTACCATTACTCAGAGACATGCTGCCCTACTCTACCATTACTCAGAGACATGCTGCCCTACACCACCATTACTCAGAGACATGCTGCCCTACTCTACCATTACACAGAGACATGCTGCCCTACTCTACCATTACACAGAGACATGCTGCCCTACACCACCATTACACAGAGACATGCTGCCCTATACTACCATTAGACATTTCTATAAAGACTTAGCTAGCTGACGGAGCTGCTGACCTCACAGACAAACAGACTCACAGAGACACAGTCACAGATCGATGACACCTGAACCTGTTGTAATTAGTTTCACCAGGCCATACACACACTGACACTCCAGTTTCTACAGTACTTTTCCATCCAGGGTGTGTGAATCTCCAAGGTTGACCCAATAAAGTGGAAGCTCCATCACTATGCTGCTTGTTCTTCTCCAGACCCTTTACACCAACACACACTGAAGGGTTAGGGCCAACGTGGAGGTGTCGGGAGTGAATGGGGTCTGACTGGTAGAGGGAACATTGATACACAGTGAATGGGGTCTGACTGCTAGAGGGAACATTGATACACAGTGAATGGGGTCTGACTGCTAGAGGGAACACTGATAGACAGTGAATGGGGTCTGACTGCTAGAGGGAACATTGATACACAGTGAATGGGGTCTGACTGCTAGAGGGAACATTGATACACAGTGAATGGGGTCTGACTGGTAGAGGGAACATTGATACACAGTGAATGGGGTCTGACTGCTAGAGGGAACATTGATACACAGTGAATCCTCGTGGGTACAGGAAGTAAGAGGTGTTTAAAGTACTAGCACTCACCCAGGGGGACAGACACAGCCAGGTATGCACGGTTCATGAGCTGAACAGGTGAGGTTGAGCAGGTGGGATTCACAGGTGTGTTCACAGCCCAGTCCTCTACCCAGGCTGATCCCATCTATAGCCTTCAGCCCTTCCAGCCCCTCAGTACAGTCCAGGTACATCTGACCCAGCGGACACTGTTGGTCTGGAACAAGAGATGGTACAGGTAGGAGGTACATGTCGTTGAGAGCTCTTTAGAGACTATAGAATTATTAATGTCATTCTCCTAGAGGTAACTAACTACTGTCAGACTTTGGGGAATCTATCCCAGATCATTCTCCTAGAGGTAACTAACTACTGTCAGGACTTTGGGGAATCTAGCCCAGATCATTCTCCTAAAGGTAACTAACTACTGTCAGGACTTTGGGGAATCTAGCCCAGATCATTCTCCTAAAGGTAACTAACTACTGTCAGGACTTTGGGGAATCTAGCCCAGATCATTCTCCTAAAGGTAACTTACCACTGTCAGGACTTTGGGGAATCTAGCCCAGATCATTCTCCTAAAGGTAACTAACTACTGTCAGGATTTTGGGGAATCTAGCCCAGATCATTCTCCTAAAGGTAACTAACTACTGTCACGACTTTGGGGAATCTAGCCCAGATCATTCTCCTAAAGGTAACTAACTACTGTCAGGATTTTGGGGAATCTAGCCCAGATCATTCTCCTAAGGGTAACTAACAACTGTCAGGACTTTGGGGAAGCTAGCCCAGATCATTCTCCTAAAGGTAACTAACTACTGTCAGGACTTTGAGGAATCTATCCAAGATCATTCTCCTAAAGGTAACTAACTACTGTCAGGACTTTGGGGAATCTAGCCCAGATCATTCTCCTAAAGGTAACTAACTACTGTCAGGACTTTGGGGAACGAGCCAAGATCATTCTCCTAAAGGTAACTAACTAACTACTGTCAGGACTTTGGGGAATCTAGCCCAGATCATTCTCCTAAAGGTAACTAACTACTGTCAGGACTTTGGGGAATCTAGCCCAGATCATTCTCCTAAAGGTAACTAACTACTGTCAGGACTTTGGGGAATCTAGCCCAGATCATTCTCCTAAAGGTAACTAACTACTGTCAGGACTTTGGGGAATCTAGCCCAGATCATTCTCCTAAAGGTAACTAACTACTGTCAGGACTTTGGGGAATCTAGCCCAGATCATTCTCCTAAAGGTAACTAACTACTGTCAGGACTTTGGGGAATCTAGCCCAGATCATTCTCCTAAAGGTAACTAACTACTGTCAGGACTTTGGGGAATCTAGCCCAGATCATTCTCCTAAAGGTAACTAACTACTGTCAGGACTTTGGGGAACGAGCCAAGATCATTCTCCTAAAGGTAACTAACTACTGTCAGGACTTTGGGGAATCTAGCCCAGATCATTCTCCTAAAGGTAACTAACTACTGTCAGGACTTTGGGGAATCTAGCCCAGATCATTCTCCTAAAGGTAACTAACTACTGTCAGGACTTTGGGGAACGAGCCAAGATCATTCTCCTAAAGGTAACTAACTACTGTCAGGACTTTGGGGAATCTAGCCCAGATCATTCTCCTAAAGGTAACTAACTACTGTCAGGACTTTGGGGAATCTAGCCCAGATCATTCTCCTAAAGGTAACTAACTACTGTCAGGACTTTGGGGAATCTAGCCCAGATCATTCTCCTAAAGGTAACTAACTACTGTCAGGACTTTGGGGAATCTAGCCCAGATCATTCTCCTAAAGGTAACTAACTACTGTCAGGACTTTGGGGAATCTAGCCCAGATCATTCTCCTAAAGGTAACTAACTACTGTCAGGACTTTGGGGAACGAGCTTGCCATCTTCTGATATTGTAGCATGGTTCAATATCATTCTCTTAAAAGTAACTTACCAGTGGCAGGACTTTGGGAAACTAGCTTGCCATCTTGGCAAATCCTAAAGAGAGAACATCGTTAACTTAACGCAACATTAACATCGTTAACTCAACGCAACAATAACATTGTTAACTCAACACAACAATAACATCATTAACTCAAGACAACAAGAACAACGTTAAATCAACACAACAATAACATTGTTAACTCAACACAACAAGAACATTGTTAACTCAACGCAACAATAACATCGTTAACTCAACACAATAAGAACATCGTTAAATCAACACAACAATAACATTGTTAACTCAACACAACAATAACATTGTTAACTCAACACAACAATAACATCGTTAACTCAACGCAACAATAACATCATTAACTCAAGACAACAAGAACAACATTAAATCAACGCAACAATAACATCGTTAACTCAACACAACAATAACATCATTAACTCAAGACAACAAGAACAACGTTAAATCAACACAAACAATAACATTCTTAACTCAACAAAATAATGTGAATACTGGTCACATCCCAAATGGCAACCTATTTCCTATAGACTGCACTACTAGAGCCCTATGGTCCCTATATATCCCTATGGTCCCTATATATCCCTATGGTCCCTATATATCCCTATGGTCCCTATATATCCCTATGGTCCCTATATATCCCTATGGTCCCAATATAGCCCTATGGTCCCTATATATCCCTATGGGCCCAATATAGCCCTATGGTCCCTATATATCCCTATGGGCCCTATATATCCCTATGGTCCCTATATATCCCTATGGGCCCTATATATCTCTATGGGCCCTATATATCCCAATGGGCCCTATATATCCCTATGGTCCCAATGTATCCCAATGGGCCCTATATATCCCTATGGTCCCAATATATCCCAATGGGCCCTATATATCCCTATGGGCCCTATATATCCCAATGGGCCCTATATATCCCTATGGTCCCAATATATCCCAATGGGCCCTATATATCCCTATGGGCCCTATATATCCCAATGGGCCCTATATATCCCTATGGTCCCAATATAGCCCTATGTGCCCTATATATCCCTATGAGTGTATCAAAGAGACTATCAAAAAGTTTCAAATAGAGTTTCAAAGAGAGTATCAGAGAGAGTATCAGAGAGAGTATCAGAGAGAGTATCAGAGAGAGTATCAGAGAGAGTATCAGAGAGAGCATCAGAGAGAGTATCAGAGAGAGTATCAGAGAGAGTATCAGAGAGAGCATCAGAGAGAGTATCAGAGAGAGTATCAGAGAGAGTATCAGAGAGAGCATCAGAGAGAGTATCAGAGAGAGTATCAGAGAGAGTATCAGAGAGAGTATCAGAGAGAGCATCAGAGAGAGTATCAGAGAGAGTATCAGAGAGAGCATCAGAGAGAGTATCAGAGAGAGTATCAGAGAGAGTATCAGAGAGAGTATCAGAGAGAGCATCAGAGAGAGTATCAGAGAGAGTATCAGAGAGAGTATCAGAGAGTATCAGAGAGAGTATCAGAGAGAGTATCAGAGAGAGTATCAGAGAGAGTATCAGAGAGAGTATCAGAGGGAGTATCAGAGAGAGTATCAGAGAGAGTATCAGAGAGAGTATCAGAGAGAGTATCAGAGAGAGCATCAGAGAGAGTATCAGAGAGAGTATCAGAGAGAGTATCAGAGAGAGTATCAGAGAGAGTATCAGAGAGAGCATCAGAGAGAGCATCAGAGAGAGTATCAGAGAGAGTATCAGAGAGAGTATCAGAGAGAGTATCAGAGAGAGTATCAGAGAGAGTATCAGAGAGAGCATCAGAGAGAGTATCAGAGAGAGTATCAGAGAGAGCATCAGAGAGAGTATCAGAGAGAGTATCAGAGAGAGTATCAGAGAGAGCATCAGAGAGAGCATCAGAGAGAGTATCAGAGAGAGTATCAGAGAGAGTATCAGAGAGAGCATCAGAGAGAGTATCAGAGAGAGTATCAGAGAGAGTATCAGAGAGAGCATCAGAGAGAGTATCAGAGAGAGTATCAGAGAGAGCATCAGAGAGAGTATCAGAGAGAGCATCAGAGAGAGTATCAGAGAGAGTATCAGAGAGAGTATCAGAGAGAGCATCAGAGAGAGTATCAGAGAGAGTATCAGAGAGAGTATCAGAGAGAGTATCAGAGAGAGCATCAGAGAGAGTATCAGAGAGAGTATCAGAGAGAGTATCAGAGAGAGTATCAGAGAGAGCATCAGAGAGAGCATCAGAGAGAGCATCAGAGAGAGTATCAGAGAGAGTATCAGAGAGAGTATCAGAGAGAGTATCAGAGAGAGTATCAGAGAGAGCATCAGAGAGAGTATCAGAGAGAGTATCAGAGAGAGTATCAGAGAGAGTATCAGAGAGAGTATCAGAGAGAGTATCAGAGAGAGTATCAGAGAGAGTATCAGAGAGAGCATCAGAGAGAGTATCAGAGAGAGTATCAGAGAGAGTATCAGAGAGAGTATCAGAGAGAGTATCAGAGAGAGCATCAGAGAGAGTATCAGAGAGAGTATCAGAGAGAGTATCAGAGAGAGTATCAGAGAGAGTATCAGAGAGAGTATCAGAGAGAGTATCAGAGGGAGTTTCTTTGTTGAACATCTGGTTTATTAGTTTGTTAAAGAGAGATGATGAGGAGTGTCTTACTGTACACCTGCTGATGTCATGATCACATCGCCTGGAGTATAGTCCGCCCCCAGGAAACTACAGGGACAGGAGCTCCTGTTGGGATCACACACACACACACACACACACAGACAAACACACAGACATACAAACATACAAACACATACACACATGCAACATACATACAGAAACATGCACACACACACACACACACACACACACACACACACACGGATACACACACACAGAGAGAGAAAACACACAATCACGAACCAACAAACATGTGAAGACACAGAAACACACCAGAAGGCAGTTGTAACATAGAACTGTTTGGTGCTAACAAGCCATCAAGCTGAGCCTTTTATACAGACTCCACATCTCAACTGAACTCATTCTAAGGGAAATAAATACTGTTTTTGTTGTTGTTGTTGATTGGAGATACATTGAAGATCTTATCAAAATTGCATCACCTGCATAATCTGAGTTGAGGCGGCAGGGTAGCCTAGTGGTTAGAGCGTTGGACGAGTAACCGGAAGGATGCAAGTTCAAATCCCTGAGCTGACAAGGTACAAATCTGTCGTTCTGCCCCTGAACAGGCAGTTAACCCACTGTTCCTAGGCCGTCATTGAAAATAAGATCCCAAATCTCTCCCTTCACCTAAAATGGCTGTAGAATCAATTGAGTGGTGCAGTTAAAACCGTGTCTAGCAGAGGCTAAGAGCCTCTGTAACATATAGGCCATGGCAACACATCAGCCTCTGTGTTACACATTCTTTCTCACTGACTATCAGATATCTGTGTTGTCCACAGCTTGAGTGGGAATGAATGGGGGGGTTGCAGGGTTTCACCGCAAATTCCTTAATGTAACTCTATCGCCAGGTAAGTAACAGCACTGCGCTAACTGTAGGATGTTAAAAAAAACCTGGGGACATTAAAGGTGAATTAAGCCTCATGTCTTATTGAGGCAAGAGTGGGGTTTTTTTTAATGAAAAGAGAGCACAACTGCCAAGGTCTGCAGGGTCTCTGGGATGTCTATGGGAGATATGGAAGACAGGACTTGACCTTGAGCTGAAATACAAAATATCACTTGGTGGAGGACTAGACTTGGTGGGTGTTCTGCTTACAAGCTCAAGGTCACCATTTGAAATTCCAAGAAAACATGTATTTTTTTTTTTAACTCTTAAAGCAGTCCTGGGGCCGTGTAATCAGAAGGACAAGACTGATTCATGTGTAAAGGACGTGCTAAGTCCTGAGGCCATGTAATCAGAAGGACAAGACTGATTCATGTGTAAAGGAAGTGCTAAGTCCTGGGGCCGTGTAATCAGAAGGACAACACTGATTCATGTGTAAAGGAAGTGCTAAGTCCTGGGGCCATGTAATCAGAAGGACAACACTGATTCATGTGTAATCAGAAGGACAAGACTGATTCATGTGTAATCAGAAGGACAACACTGATTCATGTGTAATCAGAAGGACAACACTGATTCATGTGTAAAGGAAGTGCTAAGTCCTGGGGCCATGTAATCAGGACAACACTGATTCATGTGTATTCAGAAGGACAACTAAGTTACAACATTGTTGGACTTTCCTTTAGTCCCAATGATGATAATGGACTGAGTGTCACTTCTATTTGTTCCAAACTAAATATAGACTCTGAATAGGTGTCACTTCTCGTTGTTCTAAACTAAATATAGACTCTGAATAAGTGTCACTTCTCGTTGTTCTAAACTAAATATAGACTCTGAATAAGTGTCACTTCTCGTTCTTCTAAACTAAATATAGACTCTGAATAGGTGTCACTTCTCGTTCTTCTAAACTAAATATAGACTCTGAATAGGTGTCACTTCTCGTTCTTCTAAACTAAATATAGACTCTGAATAAGTGTCACTTCTCGTTGTTCTAAACTAAATATAGACTCTGAATAAGTGTCACTTCTCGTTGTTCTAAACTAAATATAGACTCTGAATAGGTGTCACTTCTCGTTGTTCTAAACTAAATATAGACTCTGAATAAGTGTCACTTCTATTTGTTCCAAACTAAATATAGACTCCCAGCGCCAGCGCCAGCGCCAGTCTTACCTGGGCACACAGGTGTGTGTGTGTGTGCTGTAGAAGGTGCCGTGTGGACACACACAGCCCTCCTCACACTCCTCTCCACAGTGCTGCTGCGTGGACAGGGCGGAGCAACGCCGTTGGCACGACGACACACAGGTTCCGTACTCCATGGTATCTGGGCATGTCACCTCTACAGGGGAAGGATATATACTGACAGTCAATAATGTCACCTCTACAGGGGAAGGATATATACTGTCAGTCAATAATGTCACCTCTACAGGGGAAGGATATATACTGTCAGTCAATAATGTCACCTCTACAGGGGAAGGATATATACTGACAGTCAATAATGTCACCTCTACAGGGGAAGGATATATACTGACAGTCAATAATGTCACCTCTACAGGGGAAGGATATATACTGACAGTCAATAATGTCACCTCTACAGGGGAAGGAGACGGATATATACTGACAGTCAATAATGTCACCTCTACAGGGGAAGGATATATACTGACAGTCAATAATGTCACCTCTACAGGAGACGGATATATACTGACAGTCAATAATGTCACCTCTACAGGGGAAGGATATATACTGTCAGTCAATAATGTCACCTCTACAGGGGAAGGATATATACTGTCAGTCAATAATGTCACCTCTACAGGGGAAGGATATATACTGACAGTCAATAATGTCACCTCTACAGGGGAAGGATATATACTGACAGTCAATAATGTCACCTCTACAGGGGAAGGATATATACTGACAGTCAATAATGTCACCTCTACAGGGGAAGGATATATACTGACAGTCAATAATGTCACCTCTACAGGGGAAGGATATATACTGACAGTCAATAATGTCACCTCTACAGGGGAAGGATATATACTGACAGTCAATAATGTCACCTCTACAGGGGAAGGATATATACTGTCAGTCAATAATGTCACCTCTACAGGGGAAGGATATATACTGTCAGTCAATAATGTCACCTCTACAGGGGAAGGATATATACTGACAGTCAATAATGTCACCTCTACAGGGGAAGGATATATACTGACAGTCAATAATGTCACCTCTACAGGGGAAGGATATATACTGAGTCAATAATATCACCTCTACAGGGGAAGGATATATACTGACAGTCAATAATGTCACCTCTACAGGGGAAGGATATATACTGTCAGTCAATAATGTCACCTCTACAGGGGAAGGATAAATACTGTCAGTCAATAATGTCACCTCTACAGGGGAAGGATATATACTGTCAGTCAATAATGTCACCTCTACAGGGGAAGGATATATACTGAGTCAATAATGTCACCTCTACAGGGGAAGGATATATACTGTCAGTCAATAATGTCACCTCTACAGGGGAAGGATATATACTGAGTCAATAATGTCACCTCTACAGGGGAAGGATATATACTGTCAGTCAATAATGTCACCTCTACAGGGGAAGGATATATACTGACAGTCAATAATGTCACCTCTACAGGGGAAGGATATATACTGACAGTCAATAATGTCACCTCTACAGGGGAAGGATATATACTGTCAGTCAATAATGTCACCTCTACAGGGGAAGGATATATACTGAGTCAATAATGTCACCTCTACAGGGGAAGGATATATACTGTCAGTCAATAATGTCACCTCTACAGGGGAAGGATATATACTGACAGTCAATAATGTCACCTCTACAGGGGAAGGATATATACTGACAGTCAATAATGTCACCTCTACAGGGGAAGGATATACTGAGTCAATAATGTCACCTCTACAGGGGAAGGATATATACTGTCAGTCAATAATGTCACCTCTACAGGGGAAGGATATATACTGACAGTCAATAATGTCACCTCTACAGGAGACTGATATATACTGAGTCAATAATGTCACCTCTACAGGGGAAGGATATATACTGTCAGTCAATAATGTCACCTCTACGGGGGAAGGATATATACTGTCAGTCAATAATGTCACCTCTACAGGGGAAGGATATATACTGACAGTCAATAATGTCACCTCTACAGGGGAAGGATATATACTGTCAGTCAATAATGTCACCTCTACAGGGGAAGGATATATACTGTCAGTCAATAATGTCACCTCTACAGGGGAAGGATATATACTGACAGTCAATAATGTCACCTCTACAGGGGAAGGATATATACTGTCAGTCAATAATGTCACCTCTACAGGGGAAGGATATATACTGACAGTCAATAATGTCACCTCTACAGGGGAAGGATATATACTGTCAGTCAATAATGTCACCTCTACAGGGGAAGGATATATACTGACAGTCAATAATGTCACCTCTACAGGGGAAGGATATATACTGAGTCAATAATGTCACCTCTACAGGGGAAGGATATATACTGAGTCAATAATGTCACCTCTACATGGGAAGGAGACGGATATATACTGACAGTCAATAATGTCACCTCTACAGGGGAAGGATATATACTGACAGTCAATAATGTCACCTCTACAGGGGAAGGATATATACTGTCAGTCAATAATGTCACCTCTACAGGGGAAGGATATATACTGAGTCAATAATGTCACCTCTACAGGGGAAGGATATATACTGAGTCAATAATGTCACCTCTACAGGGGAAGGATATATACTGTCAGTCAATAATGTCACCTCTACAGGGGAAGGATATATACTGACAGTCAATAATGTCACCTCTACAGGGGAAGGATATATACTGACAGTCAATAATGTCACCTCTACAGGGGAAGGATATATACTGACAGTCAATAATGTCACCTCTACAGGGGAAGGATATATACTGTCAGTCAATAATGTCACCTCTACAGGGGAAGGATATATACTGAGTCAATAATGTCACCTCTACAGGGGAAGGATATATACTGAGTCAATAATGTCACCTCTACAGGGGAAGGATATATACTGTCAGTCAATAATGTCACCTCTACATGGGAAGGATATATACTGACAGTCAATAATGTCACCTCTACAGGGGAAGGATATATACTGAGTCAATAATGTCACCTCTACAGGGGAAGGATATATACTGACAGTCAATAATGTCACCTCTACAGGGGAAGGATATATACTGACAGTCAATAATGTCACCTCTACAGGGGAAGGATATATACTGACAGTCAATAATGTCACCTCTACAGGGGAAGGATATATACTGACAGTCAATAATGTCACCTCTACAGGGGAAGGATATATACTGACAGTCAATAATGTCACCTCTACAGGGGAAGGATATATACTGACAGTCAATAATGTCACCTCTACAGGGGAAGGATATATACTGAGTCAATAATGTCACCTCTACAGGGGAAGGATATATACTGTCAGTCAATAATGTCACCTCTACAGGGGAAGGATATATACTGACAGTCAATAATGTCACCTCTACAGGGGAAGGATATATACTGACAGTCAATAATGTCACCTCTACAGGGGAAGGATATATACTGACAGTCAATAATGTCACCTCTACAGGGGAAAGATATATACTGACAGTCAATAATGTCACCTCTACAGGGGAAGGATATATACTGACAGTCAATAATGTCACCTCTACAGGGGAAGGATATATACTGACAGTCAATAATGTCACCTCTACAGGGGAAGGATATATACTGACAGTCAATAATGTCACCTCTACAGGGGAAGGATATATACTGACAGTCAATAATGTCACCTCTACAGGGGAAGGATATATACTGTCAGTCAATAATGTCACCTCTACAGGGGAAGGATATATACTGACAGTCAATAATGTCACCTCTACAGGGGAAGGATATATACTGTCAGTCAATAATGTCACCTCTACAGGGGAAGGATATATACTGAGTCAATAATGTCACCTCTACAGGGGAAGGATATATACTGAGTCAATAATGTCACCTCTACAGGGGAAGGATATATACTGTCAGTCAATAATGTCACCTCTACAGGGGAAGGATATATACTGACAGTCAATAATGTCACCTCTACAGGGGAAGGATATATACTGAGTCAATAATGTCACCTCTACAGGGGAAGGATATATACTGACAGTCAATAATGTCACCTCTACAGGGGAAGGATATATACTGACAGTCAATAATGTCACCTCTACAGGGGAAGGATATATACTGACAGTCAATAATGTCACCTCTACAGGGGAAGGATATATACTGACAGTCAATAATGTCACCTCTACAGGGGAAGGATATATACTGACAGTCAATAATGTCACCTCTACAGGGGAAGGATATATACTGACAGTCAATAATGTCACCTCTACAGGGGAAGGATATATACTGAGTCAATAATGTCACCTCTACAGGGGAAGGATATATACTGTCAGTCAATAATGTCACCTCTACAGGGGAAGGATATATACTGACAGTCAATAATGTCACCTCTACAGGGGAAGGATATATACTGACAGTCAATAATGTCACCTCTACAGGGGAAGGATATATACTGACAGTCAATAATGTCACCTCTACAGGGGAAAGATATATACTGACAGTCAATAATGTCACCTCTACAGGGGAAGGATATATACTGACAGTCAATAATGTCACCTCTACAGGGGAAGGATATATACTGACAGTCAATAATGTCACCTCTACAGGGGAAGGATATATACTGATAGTCAATAATGTCACCTCTACAGGGGAAGGATATATACTGACAGTCAATAATGTCACCTCTACAGGGGAAGGATATATACTGTCAGTCAATAATGTCACCTCTACAGGGGAAGGATATATACTGACAGTCAATAATGTCACCTCTACAGGGGAAGGATATATACTGTCAGTCAATAATGTCACCTCTACAGGGGAAGGATATATACTGTCAGTCAATAATGTCACCTCTACAGGGGAAGGATATATACTGACAGTCAATAATGTCACCTCTACAGGGGAAGGATATATACTGACAGTCAATAATGTCACCTCTACAGGGGAAGGATATATACTGACAGTCAATA
>NC_048570.1:92841813-92866813 GCF_013265735.2 Oncorhynchus mykiss | reverse complement strand
AACATGTTTCTGTATCAGTATCTGAAAACGTTACAAGCCATCCAATCCAGACACACTTACAGGAAGTCGTCCTGGATGTTTCCGTTGAAGGTTCCACAGAGCCCCACCGTGTCGCCCTTCCACAGCTCATCCACCTGCAGGTAGAGACGGAACTCCCTCCAGCTGTACTGCAGATGCAGACCCAGAGCAGTACGCACCTGCAGGTACATGGAGGACAGCTCTTGGATGTGGAACACCTCTGGGGAAACAATAGGGATGTGATTAAAGGGGGAGGGAGTCTAAAGTGCAAAGTCTCTACTGGTCTAGAGAAGTCTCTACTGGTCTAGAGAAGTCTCTACAGGTCTAGAGAAGTCTCTACAGGTCCCAAAAAGTCTATACTGTTCTAGAGAAGTCTCTACGGGTCTCAAAAAGTCTAGACTGGTCTAGAGAAGCCTCTACAGGTCTCAAAAAGTATATACTGGTCTAGAGAAGCCACTACAGGTCACAAAAA
Organism: Oncorhynchus mykiss; assembly: GCF_013265735.2. NCBI lineage: Eukaryota > Metazoa > Chordata > Actinopteri > Salmoniformes > Salmonidae > Oncorhynchus > Oncorhynchus mykiss. The sequence goes on along the minus strand of NC_048570.1, from coordinate 92,866,323 downwards.
GTCTATACTGGTCTAGAGAAGCCTCTACAGGTCTCAAAAAGTATATACTAGTCTAGAGAAGTCTCTACTGGTCTAGAGAAGTGTCTAATAGTCTTGAGAAGCCTCTACTGGTCTATAGAAGTCAACGCTGGTCTAGAGAAGTCTCTACTAGTCTAGAGAAGTCTCTACTGGTCTAGAGAAGTATATAGTGGTCTATAGAAGTCTCTACTGGTCTAGAGAAGGATCTACTAGTCTAGAGAAGTCTCTACTGGTCTAGAGAAGTCTCTACTGGTCTAGAGAAGTCTCTACTGGTCTAGAGAAGTCTCTACTGGTCTAGAGAAGTCTATAGTGGTCTATAGAAGTCTCTACTGGTCTAGAGAAGTCTCTACTAGTCTAGAGAAGTATCTACTAGTCTAGAGAATTATCTGCTGATCTAGAGAAGTCTCTGCTGATCTAGTGAAGTCTCTACTGGTCTAGAGAAGTGTCTACTTGTCTATAGAAGTATCTTCTGGTCTAGAGAAGTCTCTACTAGTCTAGATAAGTCTCTACTGGTCTAGAGAAGTCTCTACTAGTCTAGAGAAGTGTCTACTGGTCTATAGAAGTCTATACGGGTCTAGAGAAGTCTCTACTGGTCTAGAGAAGTCTATAATGGTCTAGTGAAGTCTCTACTGGTCTAAAGAAGTCTATACTGGTCTAGAGAAGTGTCTACTGGTCTATATAAGTCTATACAGGTCTAGAGAAGTCTCTACTGGTCTAGAGAAGTCTATACTGGTCTAGAGAAGTCTCTACTGGTCTAGATAAGTCTATAGTGGTCTAGAGACATCTCTGCTGGTCTAGAGAAGTATCTACTAGTCTAGAGAAGTCTACTGGTTGAGTGAAGTCTCTGCTGGTCTAGAGAAGTCTCTACTGGTCTAGAGGCTCTGATTAAAACATGGAGTAGACTATAAAAACCTGTAAAAACATGAAATATAAATCAAATCAAATCAAATCAAATGTATAGCCCTTCATACATCAGCTGATATCTCAAAGTGCTGTACAGAAACCCAGCCTAAAACCCCAAACAGGAAGCAATGCAGGTGTAGAAGCACGGTGTGATTTTATGATAATATTATCACGGTATGATAAATATGATTTATGCTTGTATGTTTTTGCTTTTTTTTATCCAATTTGATTGTAATAATGATGGTAATAATGATGGTAATAATGATGGTAATAATGATGGTAATAATGATGGTAATAATGGTGGTAATAATAATGGTAATAATGGTGGTAATAATGGTGGTAATAATGATGGTAATAACGATGGTAATAATGATGGTAATAATGGTGGTAATAATAATGGTAATAATAATGGTAATAATGGTGGTAATAATGATGGTAATAATGATGGTAATAATGATGGTAATAATGATGGTAATAATGATGGTAATAATGATGGTAATAATGGTGGTAATAATAATGGTAATAATGATGGTAATAATGATGGTAATAATGATGGTAATAATGGTGGTAATAATAATGGTAATAATGGTGGTAATAATGGTGGTAATAATGATGGTAATAATGGTGGTAATAATAATGGTAATAATCATGGTAATAATCATGGTAATAATCATGGTAATAATCATGGTAATAGTGATGGTGTTTCGCCTGTAAACACTTAATAAATGGATACATGGATGGATACATGGATGGATACATCAGACTAAATGAGGTGATGTGATTCCTGAACCGTTCCACATACTTCTACACAAAGCACACATAAAACAGTTTACTGCTGGTTACCATTACAAACCATGGGAATGAAAACGCTAACAACCACGAGAACAAAAACACAGAAGAAATCCATTTTGCAAATACAACATAATACATCATTAACACAGTGGCCCTGAGTCCGGTCTGTTTACTGATAAGAGTCCTGTCTAGAGACAGCAACTGTCATTCAATACACTTCAATACAGCTCACTCAGACCCAGTCCGTAGTGCTGAAAGAACATAGATCTGGACAGACAATGTCGAGGCATGATATTGATATGAGGTTGAAAAGAAGATCCAGCACACTGGTGATCTTGATGCTCCACGAGACAGAGAGAGAAACAGACAGAGAGAGATATAGAGAGAGACATAGAGAGAGACAGAGAGAGAGAGAGATAAAGAGAGTGAGAGGGGGGATATAGAGAGAGACAGAGAGAGAAACAGAGATAGATATAGAGAGAGACAGAGAGAGAGAGAGAGATAGAGACAGAGAGAGAGATATAGAGAGAGACAGAGAAAGAGAGAGAGATAGAGAGATAAAGAGAGTGAGGGGGGATAGAGAGAGAGATACAGAGAGAGATAAAGAGAGAGATACGGAGAGGGAGAGAGATAAAGAGAGTGAGAGGGGGGATAGAGAGAGAGAGAGAGCAAGAGAGAGAGAGAGAGATAAAGAGAGAGAGATAAAGAGAGAGAGATAAAGAGAGGGAGAGAGAGAGGGAGATAGAGAGATAAAGAGAGTGAGGGGGGATAGAGAGAGAGAGAGATACAGAGAGAGATAAAGAGAGATAAAGAGAGAGATAGAGATAAAGAGAGAGATGGAGAGAGAGAGAGATGGAGAGGGAGAGAGAGAGAGAGAGAGAGAGAGATGAACATCAAGATCACCAACGTGCTGAAATGTTATTTTCTAACCTCGGTATCCAGTTCTTCTCCATCCACCCGATAACCCTGATAGTTGTGCCACAGGAGTAACACCTGTTCAGTAGTGTGTGATTGTGAGTTACCTACCGTCTGAATAGGGCAGAGAGATGCGGTACTGTCCTGCCATGAAGACCTCTCCTAGGTGGGTCAGTGTGATCTCAGTCCGTGGGTCCTCGTCTATGACCAGGCTGACTGATTGGATACAAGACCCGTCCAAATGCTGCAATTGAGACAAGATGGCCAGATAAAGAGTGGAACCTAATTGCAGCAATTCAGATACAGGGATGAGGTGAGGGGACAGATCAGGGGGGAGGGGGCAAATGGTACAATTTGCCCCTTTTCTAAAGACCCCCCCCCCCACTGTTGTCTCTGAAAGCTAAATAGTTAGAGCTTATATCACTTGCCAATGATACATGCGCTGTAATATATTTGTTTGAGATGGGTTTGGTTCGGGAGTCTTTCTGCAGGACTGAAGCGTTTCTTAAGATCGCTCACCGCCCGGTCCATGGGGCTGTGACAGTAAGTGATCCGCTCTGTATGAATCGAGTCTTTCATTAGCGGCAGAGACAGCTGAGCAGCCGACAGACCATTTCACCTGACGCTTTCACACAGCCTGGTCTCTCTCTCTCCTCCTCCTCCTCCTCTCTCTCTCCCTCTCTCTCTCCCTCTCTCCTCCTCCTCCTCCTCTCTCTCTCCCTCTCCCTCTCTCCTCCTCCTCTCTCTCTCCATCTCCCTCTCCGTCTCTCCCTCTCTCTCTCCACCACCTCCTGTGTTCACACAGCCTGGCCTCTCTCCATCTCTCTCTCTCTCCACCACCTCCTGTGTTCACACAGCCTGGCCTCTCTCCATCTCTCTCTCTCCCTCTCTCTCTCCCTCTCTCCTCCTCCTCCTCCTCTCTCTCTCCCTCTCCCTCTCTCCTCCTCCTCCTCTCTCTCTCCCTCTCCATCTCCCTCTCCGTCTCTCCCTCTCTCTCTCCACCACCTCCTGTGTTCACACAGCCTGGCTTCTCTCCATCTCTCTCTCTCTCCACCACCTCCTGTGTTCACACAGCCTGGCCTCTCTCCATCTCTCTCTCCAAATATATATATTTTCTCTCTCTCCACCACCTTCCCACTTCCTTAATCTCCCCTATAAAGCCATCCACAGCCCTGTTGGCCCTCTAGAATGCCTGTGTTTGACATGGTAATCTGTGGCCTGCTTGCTACTGCGTTGAGTGTTGAGTTGAGGATGTCAGTGGCTGATGATTGCTGGGAAATTGGAGGCTTTGAGGAAGAGAAGCTGTCAGTCTTTTGTAGCATTTCATGTTGTATCTGTCAGACATATTAGATGGTTTGATCAGGACACAAACACAGCTCCCAGGTCCTTTCATCTGTCTACTCCTCACAGACATCAGGTTTCAGGAGAAAAATGCCACCAGAGACAGAGAGACAGAGAGAGAGAGAGCGCGAGAGAGAGAGAGAAAAACAGAGACAGAGAGGGAGAGGGAGACAGAGGAAAAGAAAGAGAGAGAGAGAGCGAGAGAGAGAGAGAGAGAGAGAGACCCTTTTCCGACATAATGATGTGAACTTTAAGAGGAGCCAAATGTTTCTCTATTTTACGATCAAACCTGATTGGTCGGCTTTGTTTTCATGTCGTCACAAGGCAGAGAAACACATAGCGCAGCAGTTTGAAAGTCAGCTGTGACAGGCATGACATCACATCAACATCATAGAACATTCGCTGAATATTGCTTAGATGTCCAACGTAGTCATTTCCAATCAACTTGAAAAATACTTTTTTTTATTGAGGCTTCATTTCGACAAATGTTCTACTATTTTCTACCACTTGTAGAGACTATAATGGTGTGTATCAGTCTTCTCTATGGGTTGTCTTGTAGAGACTATAATGGTGTGTATCAGTCTTCTCTATGGGTTGTCTTGTAGAGACTATAATGGTGTGTATCAGTCTTCTCTATGGGTTGTCTTGTAGAGACTATAATGGTGTGTATCAGTCTTCTCTATGGGTTGTCTTGTAGAGACTATAATGGTGTGTATCAGTCTTCTCTATGGGTTGTCTTGTAGAGACTATAATGGTGTGTATCAGTCTTCTCTATGGGTTGTCTTGTAGAGACTATAATGGTGTGTATCAGTCTTCTCTATGGGTTGTCTTGTAGAGACTATAATGGTGTGTATCAGTCTTCTCTAGGGGTTGTCTTGTAGAGACTATAATGGTGTGTATCAGTCTTCTCTATGGGTTGTCTTGTAGAGACTATAATGGTGTGTATCAGTCTTCTCTGTGGGTTGTCTTGTAGAGACTATAATGGTGTGTATCAGTCTTCTCTATGGGTTGTCTTGTAGAGACTATAATGGTGTGTATCAGTCTTCTCTAGGGGTTGTCTTGTAGAGACTATAATGGTGTGTATCAGTCTTCTCTAGGGGTTGTCTTGTAGAGACTATAATGGTGTGTATCAGTCTTCTCTATGGGTTGTCTTGTAGAGACTATAATGGTGTGTATCAGTCTTCTCTAGGGGTTGTCTTGTAGAGACTATAATGGTGTGTATCAGTCTTCTCTAGGGGTTGTCTTGTAGAGACTATAATGGTGTGTATCAGTCTTCTCTAGGGGTTGTCTTGTAGAGACTATAATGGTGTGTATCAGTCTTCTCTATGGGTTGTCTTGTAGAGACTATAATGGTGTGTATCAGTCTTCTCTAGGGGTTGTCTTGTAGAGACTATAATGGTGTGTATCAGTCTTCTCTAGGGGTTGTCTTGTAGAGACTATAATGGTGTGTATCAGTCTTCTCTATGGGTTGTCTTGTAGAGACTATAATGGTGTGTATCAGTCTTCTCTATGGGTTGTCTTGTAGAGACTATAATGGTGTGTATCAGTCTTCTCTAGGGGTTGTCTTGTAGAGACTATAATGGTGTGTATCAGTCTTCTCTAGGGGTTGTCTTGTAGAGACTATAATGGTGTGTATCAGTCTTCTCTATGGGTTGTCTTGTAGAGACTATAATGGTGTGTATCAGTCTTCTCTAGGGGTTGTCTTGTAGAGACTATAATGGTGTGTATCAGTCTTCTCTATGGGTTGTCTTGTAGAGACTATAATGGTGTGTATCAGTCTTCTCTATGGGTTGTCTTGTAGAGACTATAATGGTGTGTATCAGTCTTCTCTATGGGTTGTCTTGTAGAGACTATAATGGTGTGTATCAGTCTTCTCTATGGGTTGTCTTGTAGAGACTATAATGGTGTGTATCAGTCTTCTCTAGGGGTTGTCTTGTAGAGACTATAATGGTGTGTATCAGTCTTCTCTATGGGTTGTCTTGTAGAGACTATAATGGTGTGTATCAGTCTTCTCTATGGGTTGTCTTGTAGAGACTATAATGGTGTGTATCAGTCTTCTCTAGGGGTTGTCTTGTAGAGACTATAATGGTGTGTATCAGTCTTCTCTAGGGGTTGTCTTGTAGAGACTATAATGGTGTGTATCAGTCTTCTCTATGGGTTGTCTTGTAGAGACTATAATGGTGTGTATCAGTCTTCTCTAGGGGTTGTCTTGTAGAGACTATAATGGTGTGTATCAGTCTTCTCTATGGGTTGTCTTGTAGAGACTATAATGGTGTGTATCAGTCTTCTCTATGGGTTGTCTTGTAGAGACTATAATGGTGTGTATCAGTCTTCTCTATGGGTTGTCTTGTAGAGACTATAATGGTGTGTATCAGTCTTCTCTATGGGTTGTCTTGTAGAGACTATAATGGTGTGTATCAGTCTTCTCTATGGGTTGTCTTGTAGAGACTATAATGGTGTGTATCAGTCTTCTCTATGGGTTGTCTTGTAGAGACTATAATGGTGTGTATCAGTCTTCTCTATGGGTTGTCTTGTAGAGACTATAATGGTGTGTATCAGTCTTCTCTAGGGGTTGTCTTGTAGAGACTATAATGGTGTGTATCAGTCTTCTCTAGGGGTTGTCTTGTAGAGACTATAATGGTGTGTATCAGTCTTCTCTAGGGGTTGTCTTGTAGAGACTATAATGGTGTGTATCAGTCTTCTCTGTGGGTTGTCTTGTAGAGACTATAATGGTGTGTATCAGTCTTCTCTATGGGTTGTCTTGTAGAGACTATAATGGTGTGTATCAGTCTTCTGTCACACCCTGACCATAGTTTGCTTTGTATGTTTCTATGTTTTGTTTGGTCAGGGTGTGATCTGAGTGGGCATTCTATGTTGGATGTCTAGTTTGTCTGTTTCTGTGTTTGGGCCTGATATGGTTCTCAATCAGAGGCAGGTGTTAGTCATTGTCTCTGATTGGGAACCATATTTAGGTAGCTTGTTTAGTCATTGTGGGTTGTGGGTGATTGTCTACGTTCGTTGCTTGTGTTCAGCACAGTTCTCAGTATAGCTTCACGGTAGTTATTCGTTTATTGTTTTGTTTAGTTTGTTCAGTGTATTTAGTATTTTTTCGTCTTTCATTAAAATAATGTATTCTAACCACGCTGAGCTTTGGTCTACTCCGAACGACGACCGTGACATCTTCTCTATGGGTTGTCTTGTAGAGACTATAATGGTGTGTATCAGTCTTCTCTATGGGTTGTCTTGTAGAGACTATAATGGTGTGTATCAGTCTTCTCTATGGGTTGTCTTGTAGAGACTATAATGGTGTGTATCAGTCTTCTCTATGGGTTGTCTTGTAGAGACTATAATGGTGTGTATCAGTCTTCTCTATGGGTTGTCTTGTAGAGACTATAATGGTGTGTATCAGTCTTCTCTATGGGTTGTCTTGTAGAGACTATAATGGTGTGTATCAGTCTTCTCTATGGGTTGTCTTGTAGAGACTATAATGGTGTGTATCAGTCTTCTCTATGGGTTGTCTTGTAGAGACTATAATGGTGTGTATCAGTCTTCTCTATGGGTTTAACAACATATTAAAGGGTTTAAAGGTATCGTTATTAAACTTACGGGTCCACACGGGGCGTTCTGAATGGTGACAGTGAACTTCCCTGAGTTCCGACTCTTAGCCAGGACATACTGACAGGAAGCTGGGAAGGTGAACATCCTGCCGTCAAACGAGTGGAAGTACATGTCCCCAGTCACAGAGCACTCTCCTGAGAGAGGGAAGAGAGAGAGAAGGAGAGAGAGAGGGAGAGAGACAGAGAGAGAGAGAGAAGGAGAGAGAGAGAGAAGGAGAGAGAGAGAAGGGGAGAGAGAGAGCGAGAGAGAGAGTGAAGGGGAGAGAGAGAGAGAAGGAGAGAGAGAGAGAGAGAATGAGAGAGAGAGAGAGGGAGAGAGAGAGAGAGGGAGAGAGAGAGAGAGAGAGACGAAAGAGAGAGAGAGAGCGAGAGAGAGCGAAAGAGAGAGAGAGAGAAGAGGAGAAAGCACATCAAGTGACGAACACTGCAGTCTGCATTCAAAACAGAACAAAACTGTATTTAGTTAAATACAAAAAAAGCCTTAGCAGCCTAGCTCCTTTCTCATGTACCACATGCATAATGTCTAGAGACGAGATGAGATTGTACCTGAAGAATCACCAAGGGGAAATTAGTTTGGCATAGTCTATAGTACAAAGTAAAGATGTGAACCTGGGCAGCTGTACTCTGTGCAGTTCCACACTCCCCCCACACACGTGCTGAAAGAGAGAGAGAGAGAGAGAGAGAGAAACGGGAGACGTGATCACAGGTGTACTATGGGTACATGAAAGACTGTCCTAATCACCAAAGACCTCTGGGAAATAAACGTCAGTCATCATAGTCACATGACTTAATCCTGGTTGGATCTGAGATGCCTGGGATTTAAAGGAAACGAAGAAGACAGCAGGGGACAATATATTGATGTAGGAGCCTAAATATAAATGGTTCCATAGTTGTGCGGGTTTTGATGTCATGTTTGGGTTAGAACATCAATCCTAACCACCAAACATCAAAACATTGCATCCACTTACAGCTGGAGAAGGTGATATGAGAGGACCATAAGAGATGATAGAGAGATGAGATCATAGAGAAATGATAGAGAGATGAGATGATACAGAGATGAGGTGATAGAGAGATGATAGAGAGATGATAGAGAGATGATAGAGAGATGAGAGATCATAGAGAGATGAGATGATAAAGAGATGAGATCATAGAGAGATGATAGAGAGATGAGAGAGTTGAGAGAGAGATTATAGAGAGAGTAGATGGTAGAGAGATGAGAACATAGAGAGATGATAGAGAGATGAGATGATTGAGAGATGAGATCATAGCAAGATCATAGAGAGATGAGATGATAGAGATGAGATGATAGATTCAATGAAAGAGAGATGAGATGATAGAGAGATGAGATGATAGAGAGAAGATATAGAGATGAGAGAGAGATTATAGAGAGAGTAGATGGTAGAGAGATGAGATCATAGAGAGATGATAGAGAGATGATATAGAGATGATATAGAGATGAGAGAGAGATTATAGAGAGAGTAGATGATAGAGAGATGATAGAGAGATGAGATCACAGAGAGATGTCCTACCAGTTGTTACACTCCTCCTGAACTGTCTGTCCAGAGGGATAGACCATGCCGTGGTATTCACAGGGACAGTCTGAGGCCTTCACACAACTTCCCTCCTCATAGATCAGGTCTGGGAGAGAGACATTCAGACAGAGAGAGGAATAGGAGACAGACAGAGAATTCAGTTGGTCTAGGCATTGAGAGATGGGTTGGAATATGGGTCTCTAATAGGTCTAACTCAGAGAGAGGGGATATGGGGAGAGTGTGGAAGACAGGTGGTTTGTAAAGGGTTAATAAGTAGATTTTACACCTTTGGAATTAATGTTTTAACTCGTTAATTGAAATTAACCAATTAGTTATTAACTGTTTATTAAAGATTCAGAAACTATCCACAAACAAATGACTAACGGTATAAAAACTACTTCTTCTAAACTCTTTCCAACCCCTTTATAAAGTCTTATTTTATAAAGTATTATTTAATAAAGTATTATTTAATAAAGTATTATTAAATAAAGTCTTCTTTAATAAAGTCTTATTTTATAAAGTATTATTTTATAAAGTATTATTTAATAAAGTCTTATTTAATAAAGTAGTATTTTATAAAGTATTATTTAATAAAGTCTTCTTTAATAAAGTCTTATTTTATAAAGTATTATTTTATAAAGTATTATTTAATAAAGTCTTATTTAATAAAGTAGTATTTTATAAAGTATTATTTAATAAAGTATTATTTAATAAAGTATTATTTTATAAAGTATTATTTTATAAAGTATTATTTAATAAAGTATTATTTAATAAAGTATTATTAAATAAAGTCTTCTTTAATAAAGTCTTATTTTATAAAGTATTATTTTATAAAGTCTTCTTTAATAAAGTATTATTTAATAAAGTATTATTTAATAAAGTCTTCTTTAATAAAGTCTTATTTTATAAAGTCTTATTTTATAAAGTATTATTTAATAAAGTATTATTTAATAAAGTATTATTTTATAAAGTATTATTTTATAAAGTATTATTTTATAAAGTATTATTTTATAAAGTATTATTTAATAAAGTATTATTTAATAAAGTCTTATTTTATAAAGCATTATTTAATAAAGTATTATTTAATAAAGTATTATTTAATAAAGTCTTATTTATAAATTAATATTTTATAACGTATTATTTTATAAAGTATTATTTAATAAAGTCTTATTTATAAATTAATATTTTATAACGTATTATTTTATAAAGCATTATTTAATAAAGTCTTATTTTATAAAGTATTATTTTATAAAGTATTATTTTATAAAGTATTATTTAATAAAGTCTTATTTTATAAAGTATTATTTTATAAAGTATTATTTTATAAAGCATTATTTAATAAAGTATTATTTAATAAAGTCTTATTTATAAATTAATATTTTATAACGTATTATTTTATAAAGTATTATTTAATAAAGTCTTATTTATAAATTAATATTTTATAACGTATTATTTTATAAAGTCTTATTTAATAAAGTCTTATTTAATAAAGTCTTATTTTATAAAGTATTATTTTATAAAGTATTATTTTATAACGTATTATTTTATAAAGTATTATTTAATAAAGTATTATTTTATAAAGTCTTCAAAATGCAAGACTGAAGCTGCTTTGTAATCACGTATGAAGACAAAGAGAGGTGCTCATGGGAGAACGGGGAATAACTAACTAACCAAGTTGCAGCTGTGTCAAAGCATCAAACTTCAAAAACAAACAAAAGTACTTTATTTTATTATTATTAGTATTATATTATTATTTATTATATTATTTAAGCCTCTATTCCATGTTCAAAACAGAGAAAGGTACCAACGCGTTGCGGCTCACAGGCCTTCTTCAAGTCGCAGTGCCTTTAATGTAAAGAGTATTACAAAGTAAAGTAACTGTAATCACCAACAGGAGAGTAAGTCTCACCGTCGGGACAGTAGCATCCGTCTAGACACTGCAGCTTGTTGTCGATACACATTCTGTCCACGTTACAGGACACAGGGCAGCAGGTGATGCACTCCTTATACTGCAGACCTGGAGGGCACGGCATCGCTGGGGAACACAGGAAGTGACACCGTGAGACAGGATGTAGCATCACCAGACAGCAAGTGACATTAGCGGGACATGAAGTGATATCACGAGACAGGAGGTAGCATCACAAGACAGGAAGTGACACCGTGAGACAGGAGGTAGCATCACAAGACAGGAAGTGACATTAGCGGGACATGAAGTGACATCACGAGACAGGAAGTGACATTAGCGGGACATGAAGTGACATCACGAGACAGGAGGTAGCATCACAAATGTTTGACATTAAATTTGTCTTGTGGTTTGTTTCGTGTAATTACATACCATGTGACTTGAAGGAATAATATTTTTTTGGGGGGGGGCAACAAGCCAACTGAAACGACACTTAATTATCTACACTAAAACTAACTACAGTGTATCCTGCCTGCGGGTATGGGTAAATAACGTTATGAAGGGTACCTACCACACTGTGGTATGTGAGTCCTCCAGTCCGTCAGTGGGTGGTCGGCGTGGGCACAGACCCGGGCATACTCTGTGAACACCTGGCATACCACATCACCGTTGGGACCCGACCTTCATTCAGGGCAAGATAAAAAAACAGAATACAACGCTTTCACTGAACAGAAGCCAAAGACAGGTCGGCAGGAAGACAGGATGTTACACTGAACAGAGGCCAAAGACAGGTCGGCAGGAAGACAGGATGTTACACTGAACAGAAGCCAAAGACTGGTCGGCAGGAAGACAGGATGTTACACTGAACAGAAGCCAAAGACGGGTCGGCAGGAAGACAGGATGTTACACTGAACAGAAGCCAAAGACTGGTCGGCAGGAAGACAGGATGTTACACTGAACAGAAGCCAAAGACGGGTCGGCAGGAAGACAGGATGTTACACTGAACAGAAGCCAAAGACGGGTCGGCAGGAAGACAGGATGTTACACTGAACAGAAGCCAAAGACTGGTCGGCAGGAAGACAGGATGTTACACTGAACAGAAGCCAAAGACGGGTCGGCAGGAAGACAGGATGTTACACTGAACAGAAGCCAAAGACGGGTCGGCAGGAAGACAGGATGTTACACTGAACAGAAGCCAAAGACAGGTCGGCAGGAAGACAGGATGTTACACTGAACAGAAGCCAAAGACGGGTTGGCAGGAAGACAGGATGTTACACTGAACAGAAGCCAAAGACGGGTCGGCAGGAAGACAGGATGTTACACTGAACAGAAGCCAAAGACGGGTCGGCAGGAAGACAGGATGTTACACTGAACAGAGGCCAAAGACAGGTCGGCAGGAAGACAGGATGTTACACTGAACAGAAGCCAAAGACAGGTCGGCAGGAAGACAGGATGTTACACTGAACAGAAGCCAAAGACGGGTCGGCAGGAAGACAGGATGTTACACTGAACAGAAGCCAAAGACGGGTCGGCAGGAAGACAGGATGTTACACTGACGTTTACAACACGTACTAAACACTTACAGTGGAAGGGATGTAGTTTACAGGAAGGGATGTAGTTTACAACACGTACTAAACACTTACAGTAGAAGGGATGTAGTTTACAACACAGACAAAACACTACAGTGGAAGGGATGTAGTTTACAACACAGACAAAACACTTACATAGGAAGGGATGTAGTTTACAGGAAGGGATGTAGTTTACAACACGTACTAAACACTACAGTGGAAGGGATGTAGTTTACAACACAGACAAAACACTTACAGTGGAAGGGATGTAGTTTACAACACGTACTAAACACTTACAGAGGAAGGGATGTAGTTTACAACACATACAAAACACTTACAGAGGAAGGGATGTAGTTTACAACACGTACTAAACACTTACAGAGGAAGGGATGTAGTTTACAACACATACAAAACACTTACAGTAGAAGGGATGTAGTTTACAACACAGACAAAACACTTACAGTGGAAGGGATGTAGTTTACAACACATACAAAACACTTACAGAGGAAGGGATGTAGTTTACAACACAGACAAAACACTTACAGTGGAAGGGATGTAGTTTACAACACGTACTAAACACTTACAGTAGAAGGGATGTAGTTTACAACACAGACAAAACACTACAGTGGAAGGGATGTAGTTTACAACACAGACAAAACACTTACAGTGGAAGGGATGTAGTTTACAACACGTACTAAACACTTACAGTAGAAGGGATGTAGTTTACAACACAGACAAAACACTTACAGTGGAAGGGATGTAGTTTACAACACAGACAAAACACTTACAGTAGAAGGGATGTAGTTTACAACACAGACAAAACACTTACAGAGGAAGGGATGTAGTTTACAACACAGACAAAACACTTACAGTGGAAGGGATGAAGAAGTTTCCATTTTGCAGTTTTCATCACGTACAAAAATGATTCTAGAAATGTTCCTAGTTGTAGTATTTGTAGACTAGATATTATTAACAGACAGAGGTCGTTGGTGACTAGTTATTACTAACAGACAGAGGTCGTTGGTGACTAGTTATTACTAACAAACAGAGGTCGTTGGTGACTAGTTATTACTTACAGAGGTCGTTGGTGACTAGTTATTACTAACAGACAGAGGTCGTTGGTGACTAGTTATTACTAACAGACAGAGGTCGTTGGTGACTAGTTATTACTTACAGAGGTCGTTGGTGACTAGTCAGTACTTACAGACAGAGGTCGTTGGTGGCTAGTTATTACTAACAGACAGAGGTCGTTGGTGACTAGTTATTATTAACAGACAGAGGTCGTTGGTGACTAGTTATTACTAACAGACAGAGGTCGTTGGTGACTAGTTATTACTAACAGACAGAGGTCGTTGGTGACTAGTTATTACTAACAGACAGAGGTCGTTGGTGACTAGTTATTACTAACAGACAGAGGTCGTTGGTGACTAGTTATTACTAACAGTCAGAGGTCGTTGGTGACTAGTTATTACTAACAGACATAGGTCGTTGGTGACTAGTTATTACTTACAGAGGTCGTTGGTGACTAGTTATTACTAACAGACAGAGGTCGTTGGTGACTAGTTATTACTAACAGACAGAGGTTGTTGGTGACTAGTTATTACTAACAGACAGAGGTCGTTGGTGACTAGTTATTACTAACAGAGGTCGTTGGTGACTAGTTATTACTAACAGAGGTCGTTGGTGACTAGTTATTACTTACAGACAGAGGTCGTTGGTGACTAGTTATTACTAACAGACAGAGGTCGTTGGTGACTAGTTATTACTAACAGACAGAGGTCGTTGGTGACTAGTTATTACTAACAGAGGTTGTTGGTGACTAGTTATTACTAACAGAGGTCGTTGGTGACTAGTTATTACTAACAGACAGAGGTCGTTGGTGACTAGTTATTACTAACAGACAGAGGTCGTTGGTGACTAGTTATTACTAACAGACAGAGGTCGTTGGTGACTAGTTATTACTAACAGAGGTCGTTGGTGACTAGTTATTACTAACAGAGGTCGTTGGTGACTAGTTATTACTAACAGAGGTCGTTGGTGACTAGTCAGTACTTACAGACAGAGGTCGTTGGTGGCTAGTTATTACTAACAGACAGAGGTCGTTGGTGACTAGTTATTACTAACAGTCAGAGGTCGTTGGTGGCAAGTTATTTCTTACAGAGGTCGTTGGTGACTAGTTATTACTAACAGAGGTCGTTGGTGACTAGTTATTACTTACAGACAGAGGTCGTTGGTGACTAGTTATTACTTACAGAGGTCGTTGGTGACTAGTTATTACTAACAGACAGAGGTCGTTGTAGACTAGTTATTACTTACAGACAGAGATCGTTGGTGACTAGTTATTACTAACAGAGGTCGTTGGTGACTAGTTATTACTAACAGACAGAGGTCGTTGGTGACTAGTTATTACTAACAGACAGAGGTTGTTGGTGATTAGTTATTACTAACAGAGGTTGTTGGTGACTAGTTATTACTAACAGAGGTCGTTGGTGACTAGTTATTTCTAACAGACAGAGGTCGTTGTAGACTAGTTATTACTTACAGACAGAGGTCGTTGGTGACTAGTTATTACTAACAGAGGTCGTTGGTGACTAGTTATTACTAAGAGACAGAGGTCGTTGGTGACTAGTTATTAATTACAGACAGAGGTCGTTGGTGACTAGTTATTACTAACAGACAGAGGTCGTTGGTGACTAGTTATTACTAACAGAGGTCGTTGGTGACTAGTTATTACTAACAGACAGAGGTCGTTGTAGACTAGTTATTACTTACAGACAGAGGTCGTTGGTGACTAGTTATTACTAACAGAGGTCGTTGGTGACTAGTTATTACTAAGAGACAGAGGTCGTTGGTGACTAGTTATTACTAACAGACAGAGGTCGTTGGTGACTAGTTATTACTAACAGACAGAGGTCGTTGGTGACTAGTTATTACTAACAGACAGAGGTCGTTGGTGACTAGTTATTACTAACAGAGGTCGTTGGTGACTAGTTATTACTAACAGAGGTCGTTGGTGACTAGTTATTACTTACAGACAGAGGTTGTTGGTGACTAGTTATTACTTACAGACAGAGGTCGTTGGTGACTAGTTATTACTAACAGACAGAGGTCGTTGGTGACTAGTTATTACTAACAGAGGTCGTTGGTGACTAGTTATTACTAACAGAGGTCGTTGGTGACTAGTTATTACTAACAGACAGAGGTCGTTGGTGACTAGTTATTACTAACAGACAGAGGTCGTTGGTGACTAGTTATTACTAACAGACAGAGGTCGTTGGTGACTAGTTATTACTAACAGAGGTCGTTGGTGACTAGTTATTACTTACAGACAGAGGTTGTTGGTGACTAGTTATTACTTACAGACAGAGGTCGTTTATGACTAGTCAGTACTTACAGACAGAGGTCGTTGGTGACTAGTTATTACTAACAGACAGAGGTCGTTGGTGACTAGTTATTACTAACAGACAGAGGTCGTTGGTGACTAGTTATTACTAACAGACAGAGGTCGTTGGTGACTAGTTATTACTAACAGACAGAGGTCGTTGGTGACTAGTCAGTACTTACAGACAGAGGTCGTTGGTGACTAGTTATTACTAACAGACAGTGGTCGTTGGTGACTAGTTAAACTTGGACAGAGGTCGTTGGTGACTAGTTATTAATTACAGACAGAGGTCGTTGGTGACTAGTCAGTACTTACAGACAGAGGTCGTTGGTGACTAGTTAAACTTGGACAGAGGTCGTTGGTGACTAGTTATTAATTACAGACAGACGTCGTAGGTGACTAGTCAGTACTTACAGACAGAGGTCGTAGGTGACTAGTCAGTACTTACAGACAGAGGTCGTTGGAGCAGCTAGCCATGTAAGACAGAGGACTGACAAACTCATGACAGCCTGTAAATGGTTCCTCCAGAAGCATTGCACACACCTCCTCCACTTTCTGTCACGGTGAAAACAAAGTAAGCACAAGGTCCAAGTTTACCTCACACAAACCCAGAACAGGAAATAAATCACACAAACCCAGAACAGGAAATAAATCACACAAACCCAGAACAGGAAATTAATCACACAAACCCAGAACATGAAATTAATCACACAAACCCAGAACAGGAAAATAAGCACACAAACCCAGAACAGGAAATTAATCACACAAACCCAGAACAGGAGATTAATCACACAAACCCAGAACAGGAAATTAATCACACAAACCCAGAACAGGAAATGAATCACACAAACCCAGAACAGGAAATTAATCACACAAACCCAGAACAGGAAATTAATCACACAAACCAAGAACAGGAAATTAATCACACAAACCCAGAACAGGAAATTAATCACACAAACCCAGAACAGGAAATGAATCACACAAACCCAGAACAGGAAAATAAAGAACACACACAGAGTTAGAGTAGTTCAATTTAGGATAATTAAAACTAAAAAAGTGTTAAAGATTCAAAAATGTCCTTTTTAAATAATTGTGGTCCCTCAGGTAGAGACTGAGAACCACTGGTCCAAGCAGAGACTTGGCAGATAGCAGCACCAGAGATGTCTTCTTAACACAATCACTACCTGTATGTGAGGTTAAGGTCAGGGTTATTCCCCACCTGTATGTGTGGGTCAGGGTTATTCACTACCTGTATGTGAGGTTAAGGTCAGGGTTATTCACTACCTGTATGTGAGGTTAAGGTCAGGGTTATTCACTACCTGTATGTGAGGTTAAGGTCAGGGTTATTCACTACCTGTATGTGAGGTTAAGGTCAGGGTTATTCACTACCTGTATGTGAGGTTAAGGTCAGGGTTATTCACTACCTGTATGTGAGGGTTAAGGTCAGGGTTATTCCCCACCTGTATGTGAGGGTTAAGGTCAGGGTTATTCACTACCTGTATGTGAGGTTAAGGTCAGGGTTATTCACTACCTGTATGTGTGGGTCAGGGTTATTCACTACCTGTATGTGAGGGTTAAGGTCAGGGTTATTCACTACCTGTATGTGAGGGTTAAGGTCAGGGTTATTCCCCACCTGTATGTGTGGGTCAGGGTTATTCACTACCTGTATGTGAGGGTTAAGGTCAGGGTTATTCACTACCTGTATGTGAGGGTTAAGGTCAGTGTTATTCACTACCTGTATGTGAGGTTAAGGTCAGGGTCAGGGTTATTCACTACCTGTATGTGAGGGTTATGGTCAGGGTCAGGGTTATTCACTACCTGTATGTGAGGGTTAAGGTCAGGGTTATTCCCCACCTGTATGTGTGGGTCAGGGTTACTCACCAGTAGTATGTGAGGGTCAGGGTTACTAACCAGTAGTATGTGTGGGTCAGGGTTACTCACCAGTAGTATGTGTGGGTCAGGGTTACTCACCAGTAGTATGTGAGGGTCAGGGTTACTCACCAGTAGTATATGAGGGTCAGGGTTACTCACCAGTAGTATGTGAGGGTCAGGGTTACTCACCAGTAGTATGTGTGGGTCAGGGTTACTCACCAGTAGTATGTGTGGGTCAGGGTTACTCACCAGTAGTATGTGTGGGTCAGGGTTACTCACCAGTAGTATGTGAGGGTCAGGGTTACTCACCAGTAGTATGTGAGGGTCAGGGTTACTCACCAGTAGTATGTGTGGGTCAGGGTTACGCACCAGTAGTATGTGTGGGTCAGGGTTACTCACCAGTAGTATGTGTGGGTCAGGGTTACTCACCAGTAGTATGTGTGGGTCAGGGTTACTCACCAGTAGTATGTGTGGGTCAGGGTTACTCACCAGTAGTATGTGTGGGTCAGGGTTACTCACCAGTAGTATGTGTGGGTCAGGGTTACTCAACAGTAGTATGTGTGGGTCAGGGTTACTCACCAGTAGTATGTGTGGGTCAGGGTTACTCACCAGTAGTATGTGTGGGTCAGGGTTACTCACCAGTAGTATGTGTGGGTCAGGGTTACTCACCAGTAGTATGTGTGGGTCAGGGTTACTCATCAGTAGTATGTGAGGGTCAGGGTTACTCACCAGTAGTATGTGTGGGTCAGGGTTACTCACCAGTAGTATGTGTGGGTCAGGGTTACTCAACAGTAGTATGTGTGGGTCAGGGTTACTCACCAGTAGTATGTGTGGGTCAGGGTTACTCACCAGTAGTATGTGTGGGTCAGGGTTACTCACCAGTAGTATGTGTGGGTCAGGGTTACTCACCAGTAGTATGTGTGGGTCAGGGTTACTCACCAGTAGTATGTGTGGGTCAGGGTTACTCAACAGTAGTATGTGTGGGTCAGGGTTACTCACCAGTAGCATGTGTGGGTCAGGGTTACTCACCAGTAGTATGTGAGGGTCAGGGTTACTCACCAGTAGGATGTGTGGGTCACGTGAGGCGCAGGACGAGGGGAACATGAAGGGCACCATGGGACACCTGACCTGGTGAAGCTCCTCCTCCACCCAGCTGTTCCCAAACATGGACAGGTCCTCCGTCACCACACCTGTATGGGAAGACAGGCGGAGCACAGCAGAACGTTACCACCGCTACAAGATGTTGTTCCAGCCCTACTTCTAACACACCTGATTGTAGCAGTAAGGTGCTCTTCAGGGCCTTGATCAGCTGATTGTAGCAGTAAGGTGCTCTTCAGGACCTTGATCAGCTGATTGTAGCAGTAAGGTGCTCTTCAGGGTCTTGATCAGCTGATTGTAGCAGTAAGGTGCTCTTCAGGGCCTTGATCAGCTGATTGTAGCAGTAAGGTGCTCTTCAGGGCCTTGATCAGCTGATTGTAGCAGTAAGGTGCTCTTCAGGGCCTTGATCAGCTGATTGTAGCAGTAAGGTGCTCTTCAGGGCCTTGATCAGCTGATTGTAGCAGTAAGGTGCTCTTCAGGGTCTTGATCAGCTGATTGTAGCAGTAAGGTGCTCTTCAGGACCTTGATCACCTGATTGTAGCAGTAAGGTGCTCTTCAGGACCTTGATCACCTGATTGTAGCAGTAAGGTGCTCTTCAGGACCTTGATCAGCTGATTGTAGCAGTAAGGTGCTCTTCAGGGCCTTGATCAGCTGATTGTAGCAGTAAGGTGCTCTTCAGGGCCTTGATCAGCTGATTGTAGCAGTAAGGTGCTCTTCAGGACCTTGATCAGCTGATTGTAGCAGTAAGGTGCTCTTCAGGACCTTGATCAGCTGATTGTAGCAGTAAGGTGCTCTTCAGGGCCTTGATCAGCTGATTGTAGCAGTAAGGTGCTCTTTAGGACCTTGATCAGCTGATTGTAGCAGTAAGGTGCTATTCAGGGCCTTGATCAGCTGATTGTAGCAGTAAGGTGCTCTTCAGGGCCTTGATCACCTGATTGTAGCAGTAAGGTGCTCTTCAGGACCTTGATCAGCTGATTGTAGCAGTAAGGTGCTCTTCAGGGCCTTGATCAGCTGAATCAGGTGTGTTACAGCTGAGATGGAGCAAAAGCCTGCATCCCTGTGAGCTTTCCAGAGGGAGGGGCCACCATTACTGGATCTGACCTGTGACTGTCCTCTCTTTCTCTGTTCTTACCGTAGCTGGTCTTTAGGTCATCCTCTACTGTCCTCTCTTTCTCTGTTCTTACCGTAGCTGGTCATCAGTCCCTCCTCTACTGTTCTCTCTTTCTCTGTTCTTACCGTAGCTGGTCTTTAGGTCATCCTCTACTGTTCTCTCTTTCTCTGTTCTTACCGTAGCTGGTCATCAGTCTCTCCTCTACTGTTCTCTCATTCTCTGTTCTTACCGTAGCTGGTCTTCAGTCCCTCCTCTACTGTTCTCTCTTTCTCTGTTCTTACCGTAGCTGGTCTTCAGTCCCTCCTCTGATGTTCTCTCTTTCTCTGTTCTTACCGTAGCTGGTCTTTAGGTCATCCTCTACTGTTCTCTCTTTCTCTGTTCTTACCATAGCTGGTCTTTAGGTCATCCTCTACTGTTCTCTCTTTCTCTGTTCTTACCGTAGCTGGTCTTTAGGTCATCCTCTACTGTTCTCTCTTTCTCTGTTCTTACCGTAGCTGGTCTTCAGGTCATCCTGTACGTCTGCGTTGAAGTTGCCACACAGACCGCAGGTCCTGCCCACCCACTCTGGGCTGAGCTTGATGTAGACAGAGCCACTGTGTCCGTCCCAGGCCAGGGTGAAGCCATGTTGTTGGGTCACCAAGACATAGCGGGAGATCCTCTCCAGCTCCACGTCATGGATGTGGTGAGGCAGCTGGACACTGCATGGTGGGAGGAGGAGAGAAGGAGGACGGGAGGAGAGGAGGAGAGGAGGACAGAAGGAGGAGAGAAGGATGGGAGGAGGGGATGAGGAGAGAAGGACGGGAGGAGGAGAGGAGGACGGGAGGAGGAGAGAAGTAGGGGAAGAGGAGAGGAGGAGGAGTTCCGGGAGGAGGAGGAGAGGAGGATGGGAGGAGGAGAGAAGGACGGGAGGAGGAGAAAAGGAGGAGAGGAGGACGGGAGGAGAAGGACAGGAGGACAGGAGGAGGAGAGAAGGCGGAGAGGATGAGAGGATGAGGAGAGAAGGAGGAGAGGAGGACGGGAGGAGGAGAGAAGGAGGGGAGGAGGAGAGGAGGAGGAGAGGAGGATGGGAGTAGGAGAGAAGGAGGAGAGGAGGAGAGAAGGAGGGGAGGAGGAGAGGAGGAGGTGGAGAAGAGGAGGTAGAGAGGAGGACGGGAGGAGGAGAGAAGGATGGGAGGAGGAGAGGAGGACGGGAGGAGGTGGAGAGGAGGACGAAGAGAGAAGGAGGAGAGGAGGTCGGGAGGAGGTGGAGAGGAGGACGAAGAGAGAAGGAGGAGAGGAGGATGGGAGGAGGAGGGAAGGAGGAGAGGAGGATGGGCGGAGGAGAGAAGGAGGAGAGGAGGATGGGAGGAGGAGAGGATGAGAGGAGGAGAGGAGGAGAGGAGAGGGTAAAATCAGTCAACCAGGGTTCTCTAATGTGTACAGTCGTGGCCAAAAGTTTTGAGAATGGCACAAATATTTATTTTCACAAAATTTGCTGCTTCAGTGTCTTTAGATATTTTTGTCAGATGTTACTATGGAATACTGAAGTATAATTACAAGCATTTCATAAGTGTCAAAGGCTTTTATTGACAATTACATGAAGTTGATGCATGGAGTCAATATTTTCAGTGTTGACCCTTCTTTTTCAAGATCTCTGCAATCCGCCCTGGCATGCTGTCAATTAACTTCTGAGCCACATCCTGACTGATGGCAGCCCATTCTTGCATAATCAATGTTTGGAGTTTGTCAGAATTTGTGGGGTTTTGTTTGTCCACCCGCCTCTTGAGGATTGACCACAAGTTCTCAATGGGATTAAGGTCTGGGGAGTTTCCTGTCCATGGACCCAAAATATCAATGTTTTGTTCCCCGAGACACGTAGTTATCACTTTTGCCTTATGGCAAGGTGCTCCATCATGCTGGAAAAGGCATTGTTTGTCACCAAACTGTTCCTGGTTGGTTGGGAGAAGTTGCTCTCGGAGGATGTGTTGGTACCATTCTTTATTCATGGCTGTGTTCTTAGGCAAAATTGTGAGTGAGTCCACTCCCTTGGCTGAGAAGCAACCCCACACATGAATGGTCTCAGGATGCTTTACTGTTGGCATGACACATGACTGATGGTAGCGCTCACCTTGTCTTCTCCGGACAAGCTTTTTTCTGGATGCTGATTTAGGTGCATCCTTACTGGCAGCAATATCCTTGCCTGTGAAGCCCTTTTTGTGCAAAGCAATAATGACGGCACGTGTTCCCTTGCAGGTAACCATGGTTGACAGAGGAAGAACATTGATTCCAAGCACCACCCTCCTTTTGAAGCTTCCAGTCTATTCGAACTCAATCAGCATGACAGAGTGATCTCCAGCCTTGTCCTCGTCAACACACACCTGTGTTAACGAGAGAATCACTGACATGATGTCAGCTGGTCCTTTTGTTGCAGGGCTGAAATGCAGTGGAAATATTTTTTGGGGGATTCAGTTCATTTGCATGGCAAAGAGGGACTTTGCAATTAATTGCAATTCATCTGATCACTCTTCATAACATTCTGGAAGTGCAAATTGCAAATTGCCGTCATACAAACTGAGGCAGCAGATTTGTGAAAATGTAATTTTGTGTCATTCTCAAAACTTTTGGCCACGATTGTAGGTCTTTCATTCACTCTTATTCTGGACCTCAATTAGTTGAGACAGACCAGGAGTTGGACACCTGAAAGCCTGCACACCCACTACCTCTCTTCCAGTTCGGGTCAAGACCAAGACCAGGAGAGGGACGAGGGGTCTGAGACCAAGTTGTCACAGTTTCTGTTCGATTTGATTAGTTACCGCTGGACGGCACCCTTACCTTGTTTTCTAGTTTCCACGGTTACCCTGATCATTACTTATTGGTTTCACCTGTGGTTAATTACCTTCTCTGTTCAACAGGTTCCTCTGTTGTCCTGTATCTGTGCTTAGGTCTCGTGTTTTGTTTAGTTTACTCTTGTGCTTTTGCCTTGTTTTCCGCCAAGACTTGAAGTAAAAGATCTGGATGTACCCTTATCTCTGCTTGCTGTGTTTCACTGCGTCTGGGTTCGAGTTCGTACCAGCATTATTGTAACACAAGTCAAGAACGATGCAAGTCCAATTTCAAGACCACGGTTGTAAATGTGTCAAATCACCATGATAACAAGATCTCAAAATGTCAAGTATTTCTGTGGTCATATTTCAGAAGAACAAATGCACTCTTTAGATATTCCGAATGGTGATGAAATGGATGCTGAGGACAAACAGAGAGACACTCTACACATAATCACTAACCCACTGATTTAATTTGATTTGAAACAGGTCTATAACAGATGAAAAGACTTAAGTAGATTCCATCTCCCCCCTGGTCTCCTCTTACTAAATAGAGCTGTGAAACAATGTCTTATCGACCAGCCAATCAAGGACATTCTGACCACCGCCTCAATGTTTGAGGATATTTTTTCAACAACAGTAAAGGACTGTAATGTTATGAGTAAAGTAGAAAGCCCAGGCAGGTTTCAATAGTCGATGAGATATTGTGTCATGAAAGGAGTGTGGATATTTGGCCATGGCGAAGAGGTTTTATGGGCCGACTCAATGAGAGCTGGTAATTATATGATTTTCACTCCGGTGGCTCCGGTTGGACTCGGCAAGAAATTACGAGACCTCGTTGTTCGAGACTGAGTCAAGACCGAGTAAAAACACAGAGACAAGACCTCAATATGTTGTCTGGAGACCAGACTCACTACAACACATTGTGATGTCACAACGGAGACCAGACTCACTACAACCCATTGTGATGTCACAACGGAGACCAGCCTCACTACAACACATTGTGATGTCACAACGGAGACCAGACTCACTACAACACATTGTGATGTCACAACGGAGACCAGACTCACTACAACACATTGTGATGTCACAACGGAGACCAGCCTCACTACAACACATTGTGAAGTCACAACGGAGACCAGACTCACTACAACACATTGTGATGTCACAACAGAGAGCACTTCATTTTAACACCTTTCTCAGCTCTTATTTTACATCTGCTTATAAAACATTTATTAAACGAACCTGTAATCAATCAATCAACCAATCAATCAGTTGATCAAATCAATCGATTACCTCTGTCCCTTGAAGGTAACTTTGGACCTGTGCAACCTGATCTCTCCTTCCCAGGGCAGGAAGAGACTAACTGACCGCGTGCAGGAGTAGGGAGACGAGCGGCAGTCTGGGTCATTGTGGACCTGTAAAATCAACAGAATAGACTATTTATTCATTTATAAAACATTTTAGTTAGTTAGTTGATAATAACAAATAAGTAAATACAAGAAATAAAATACAGAGACATTTAGATCAACGACATCGCTACCGTACACAACATGAACCGAGAAACAAGTGACCAGACCGAACAAGACCAACAGTCCCCCCACATCCCCCCTCCCCCCCCCCCCCCTCCCACACACACACACACACCACACCCCCA